>NW_020172364.1:8463285-8470649 GCF_003031525.2 Neophocaena asiaeorientalis asiaeorientalis
AAAAAAAAAAAAGAAAGGAAAAACTGAATGCCAGCTAAGGGACCAGAACAAATATATTCTTGAACTTTCTTCTGCATCCTGCAAGAAGCCTAACCATGCTCTCTTCACAGCACGTACTTGTTTATAAGTCTGACTTCTTATTTCTCACACTGTGAAAGTGAGGGTGTTTGCTCATAACCTGAGATTTTGTAAGGCCAAGGAGTACCATCACGATTCTAATTAAGTTACACTGGGAAAACCTAACTAGGCGAAACCATACTTAACCCTGAGTTGTGGTTCCATTTTTAAAAGAAAAGATAAGAAATTTTTACCAACTGACAAGTTAATAAAGAAATTCAAAGTAATAATCTTGGATTGCTGAGATATTAGGGTTTTGGCCAAAATCAAGAATTTTTTAAAATAGGCTTTATATGTCACTTAAGCATTTCGAACGTTTTGATGAGAACATTTTGCTTCAATCTAATACAATGCCTGAGAAATACCTGAGTATTTTAACAAATAGCTGGAAATGTTTGTCTTCAAGCAGCCTTTGGAGGGAGGCACCGAATTTACCGAAATTCACTGCTTTAGAAATTCCTAAAATGCGTGGAGGTTAAGGGAAAGAGGTAGCCGTTACAAAAATACAATACCTGCCACTACAAATAAAGCATATGGCTAAATCCTAATCTAGGTATCTATTTTTAAATTACACTTAAGATTTGTAAGGAAGTTCATATCTAAATTGTAACTCATTCAACAGCCAAAGCTACCAAGTTTCTGAAAGTTACAAATGAACACAAAATCTATTCAAGCTCATGTGCTAATTTTGTGGGAATTAGAGGGACCATCAATGCCAAATAAGAAAAAATTCTGGATATTTTTAACAGTCAGTGACTCATGGAAGTATTTCCCTCTTACTTGCTCGATTTCCAACTCCTTTTTTTTTTTTTTTTTAGTCATTGTTCGTCTTTTGGTCAAGTCATCATTTCTCTGTTCTTAAGTAACTGAATGATATACTGTAACTTATTCACAATAGCCTAATTTAGACTATGATCTCTACTTCCTGAGATGAAGTATATCCCCAAGGGACAAAGCAAAGATTTCACATCAAAGTATAATTTGGTGCTATTTTGTTCCACTATCTCATAAATGGGAGAATCTGATTATAAAAACTTCAGAGAAATAAGAGTGGATTGTAAACTAAAATCCACCCATTAGCATGCTAGAAATGTAGGGAAGCGGAGGTTGGGATGTCAGGAATGACTACATGGTTTGCTTTGTTTTGATTACCCTTATGTAACACCAAAAGCCTGCTTTATTCCCGTTGGTGGGGCTCTCGGCACAGCCGATGCTGTTGTTTCTGACCATGGAGCCTTTACAAAGTGAGACTGAGCTGGAATCAAAAACAAAACTAAAACATCTTCTTTCCCTACTTCCCCTTCTTCTTTCTTCCCCATAATTGCCAGAGAATCCCTGCTCCAGTTTATTTTCCCTGGGCCTCACGACAGCATTCACAAAGTATGCTGTGTTTGGGAATTTACTGTGTACTAATCTCAACTGAGGGAGAACTGATGTCCCATAAGGCTGCACATTCCAGTGTAAGGTTGATGTCACGAGCTTATGGGTAGACTTTATTTACTGCTAGATGGTTCAATGTTTTTAATGAAAAGCTCTGATGATAAGGTAGAAGTGAGAACAAAGGCTCAAGGAAAGGTCGGGCATTACAAAGATCTGGAGCAGGGTGATGGGAATGTGGGTTTAACCACAGAACTCAGAGACAGAAATAATTCACCCAGTTTGTGTTTACCAACCCCCTCCTACTGTATCCAAATAATAGTAAGCCTTGCAGATTTCAATTCCACAATGTCCTACAGACCGTTTCTTATTCTCTATTCTTCTACCAATACCCTGCTTGAAGCCACCGGTACCTCTTAGTCTTGCCTCCTTCCTACTCAGTAAGCAAACTGATGCCTAAGAAGTAAATATACTCATGTATTCTTCTCTTAAGAAATTTTTAAGAGCTCCTCATTGCCTTCAGAAGAAACAGGGTATGATGGAGTGAAAAGAACATATGTTAGGATCCATGCAAGCCTGGATTCCAATCCTAGTATATTTCCAGTTGACCTTGGGCAAGTTCCTTAGTCTGTCTAGGCTTCAGTTTTTCCCTTGGTAAAACAGAGAAAACAACAACTATTTGTGGTTGTGAGAATTACATGAGAAAAAGAATGTAAAATGCCTGGCACATATTAGGTACTCAATAAATGATAGATGAACTTTCTCTCTTATCAAGTCCTCTATGATATACCATAATATACTTTACTAATCTCGTCAATGTGCAACAAACAGAAGGATATTCTTTCCCCAGCTTCCTGGACTGTCGTTTATCCTTCATCACAGTCACCCTACATCAATTGTATTCAAATGCTACCCATCCTTCAAAATTCAACTGGAATACCATCTCTTTGTTCTCAAATACAAAGGGAGTGGGGACTCCCTTCAACCTTCATATTTCCCTGTGGATCTCATAGCTCTTTACGTTTACCTGTCTTTTGGCACTTCCTAATCCTGTGCCCTGTACCATAAAGAGATGTATATGACATGTCATATCCCCTTCCACTGCAGACCTTGATGCAAACATCATTTTATTTAACTCTCTAGTCTCAGAGTGCCTTGCAAGAATAGCCCCATTTAACAAATTCAAATTGAATAAATGAATAAAATAATTTCTTATTCTCAAGAGCAATCTCTGATAACTGAAACCCCATGGGCGATGCATTACCCATTGCTCTATCACTGAATGTTGGAAAACTATACTTGTATACTGTAGGCTTAATAGATGTCCAGTGAATACTTACCAGTTAATAATAACCCTGGCACTATTATCATGTGTGAACATTGCATTTTCAAAGCAAAGCTACACTGCCTATGTTGAAATCCCAGCTCTTCTACTTACTAGCTTGGGTGAGTATCTTAAGCTCTCTGTGGCCTGGATTTGTCATTTGTAAAATGGGGCTAATGATATCTTGCTTCAAAGTGAGTGATTTTTCCATCATAAATATAAATATCTCTTATATCTGCAAACCCCATTCTCTACTCCAACTATCACCAAGGACTTCAATAGGGAGCAAGTTCCTGAGACAATGAACTGGTGAGAAGAGAAGGCTAAAGTGGTATAAAACCAGCGTTGGGAACAAGGATGAGAGTGTGGAGGCAGGGAGTAGTTGGGAGCCACATAAAAATCCTATGGGACAATTTTGTTTATGTTGAGTTCTAAGCTTCCATTACTTTATGGGGTTTTTTTGTTGTTTTTTTTTTTGCGGTACGCGGGCCTTTCACTGTTGTGGCCTCTCCCGTTGCGGAGCACAGGCTCCGGACACGCAGGTTCAGCGGCCACGGCTCACGGGCCTAACCGATCCACGGCATGTGGGATCTTCCCGGATCGGGGCACGAACCCGTGTCCCCTGCATCAGCAGGCGGACTCTCAACCACTGTGCCACCAGAGAAGCCCTAGTTTATGTATTTAAAGAAGTTATATCAAGTTATTTTTCTATTAAGCCCGTATACAGGGTCCAAACCAAATTCTCCAATAAATGGCTTCTGAGATGTTTTACTTCAAAGTTAAGAGTTCTACCTTTACAAGTTGCTTCAGAATCTATGAAAAATGTGCCATGTGTGGAATGCAGCTACTGGCAAAGGACAGGTTGCTTCTAGTTAATCAGTGACGAATAGTCTGCAGATAGCATGAGCTGTGGGTTATCAAAACGTAAACAGTAATTCTGCCCTGGAGAGACTCAACATTCATCATTTTCAAGCCCGAGCACAGAATCCTACTTCCCAGGATGCCAAAGCCAAAAGGAAATGTTCTTGGGACAAAGATATTTTGCTAAACTCTCACACAGGTCAATGAATTTGGCTATTAGGGACAGACTGCAGGACTAATGGTTCTCTTTAAATAGGACAACTCCACCAGACACTGCTTGGTCAAAAAAATTATTTTTAAAAATCATAACTGCAGTTGCCTCCAAGACTTCTGTTTTGCATTTTTTCGTTTGAAAGGCTCTGTCTGAATTTTTATGTTCTATTAAATACCAGGTATGTGCTTTGTCAGACATCCAGATGATAGTGCTTCAATGAAGTTTCCACCCCCGGTGTTCAGTGACATGTAAATGTGTCCCGTCTCCTCCTCTTCATTGTCATGGTTGTTGTGATTATAGTGAATATTATTATTGGAGTGAGTGAAGCCTGTGGTGAACCAGCAGAGACCCTCTGAGCTGCCTCTGGAACTTAAGCTGTCACTCCAGATCTGCAGGGAAAAGGACTGGGAAGAGAGAGGCAGAGGCCTTAAAGGGAACAGCTAATTTTTTTTTTGGCGGTACGCGGGCCTCTCACTGCTGTGGCCTCCCCCGATGCGGAGCACAGGCTCCGGACGCGCAGGCTCAGCGGCCGTGGCCCACGGGCCCGGCCGCTCTGCGGCATGTGGGACCCTCCTGGACCGGGGCACGAACCCGTGTCCCCTGCATCAGCAGGCGGACTCTCAACCATTGCGCCACCAGGGAAGCCCCAGGAGCAGCTAATTTCTTAACTATTTTCTGCAAGGAAAGAAATTGAGGAGCCTTCATTCTCTCTTTCCTGATGAGTTAGATGTGAGATTGTTTATATTTAACTATGTATCTATGGAAACAGTTCAATTTAAATCAACCCTAATAAAAAAGTAAAACAAAATAATTTTAGCATAAAAATTCTCAATAACAAAATTCTAGGACAAAATTAGGTCATTTTATCTCTGATCCTTTCTGAGGAGTGAGTCAGGAGACAGGGCAAGGCTGAATGGACAAATGAATCATATTCCGACATGAATATTGAGAGACTAGAGCTGACAGGTTCAAGCTGGGGCTTATTTTGTAACTTGATATAAATACCATTAACATCTCACATTTCCAGTCTTTGTGAATTCACATATGTATTTATTGTTTTAACCTATTTTTATTGAGAGTCAGGGTGTGCAAGGCACTTTGGTAGGCACCAAGAATAGGTGCAGAGCAAATAATGGCATAGCTCCAGGCTTTACTGAAGTGATCCGATGGTTCAAATGTGCATATGTTAAAAATCAAAGATGCCCACATTTTAACATGATGAAATTTGAGTCATTCTGTATAATTTTGTAAATCTCCTTTAAATTAACAGAGCATCTTGAGCATGTTCCTGGAAGGGGAGCTAGCAGGATGACCTACTGGTGAACCATAAAGTAAGCCTTCCTGTTTTGTGCCGGGCAAGATTCAGGCACAGAACAAAGCCTTCAGATACAGAACAAATTCAAAATGTAATGCAGGCATATTAGGTACAAACAGGAGACTGAAGAGGCGTTCAGCTAATTTCATCTTCAAGGTCAAGCCTGCTTTTGCACAGAGAGTCTGGGCTGTTGGTTTCTGATAGGTTGGCTCACCGGGCTCGGAGGACTCCCTGCCTAAAATCTCCTTGCCCCGGAATGCAAGATGTCCAAGGTCTCCAGGAGAGCACGGTCTCCATGGAAGAATCCAGTGTCTCCTAAGATCAGTGCAGACAATGCCAGTATTTCAAAGTCTGTCGGGTTGTTCACTAAACCTGCTTTCCTTTCACCTTGAGCACGAAGCTAGAGCATCTTTTCCAGCCCCTTTGCATTAACTGTCACAGTACTGAATTAGAAAATGAAGTATGGATACAAGAGATATGTCATTTCCAGGTTTACCCAAAAGAATCTCCTGTGTAATGCTGCACTTTCTCTTCCCTTGCCTACCAGCTGGCTGACCAATGTCAATATCCAGGATTACTTTGGAAGCCGTTTATTGAAGATGGTAGAGGAGCAGTACTTGCCACCACTCCCCACCACCACGTGGACTTTTTACAAGAAATAAACTTTTATTATGTTAACGCTTGAGATTTAGGAGTTTATCTTTTACAACAGCCAGAGTTATGTTAATAAAGACCCAGAGTTTTGTTTTGCTTTTTTTCTGTACCTGCTCCTATGGAATTCTAACTGAAGGCTCTCGCCCTCTCTCTCTCTCTATCCCTCTCTCCAGCCAAATCCTTGGTCAACTTTGGATTCAAAAAGAAATATTGTTTGGTTTATTTTACCATTCCCTTAGTTTTATATATAACCCCAGAAATATTTGGTCATCATATCTGCCTTTGTCACCATATGAGAAAGCCTTTCTGGACTACTGCAATAGCCTCCTATTCAGTCTCCCATGAGACTGTCCTCTTACAATCTATTGCCTGATTAATGAAACAAATCTGATAGTGAAGTTCCTCTACTTAAATCATTTAAGACTCACCATCTACATTACAAATTTCTTAATGCGCCATTCAAGCTCATGCCCAATCTGGCTGCAACCTACATCTCCAGCCTTGTCTATTCAGAACTCACACACAAAAATAAAAAACTCACACAAACAAAAAAATGCCAGAGACCCCTCATCTGGCCTTTTGCTTATGTTGTTCCTCCCACCTAGAATGTCTTCTGAATGCCTTCCCCTCCTACCTTTCAAGATCCAGCTCAAATGTCACTTTCTGGGTAAAGCTTTCTCTGAAAGTCACTTAGCTGAACAGTAATTCTCTCCACTATATCCACAGTAGTTTATCTTGACACTTAGCTTTAATTATCAGTTTCTTAGCTCTTTGTAGACATAATTTGAGTCTGACTCATCTTTTTACCTAGTAAAATGCCTGACACATGTCTTTCAAGAAATATTTATTGAATAAATAGTAAATGAAGAGAAAGGGGAAGGAAGAAGGAAGGAGGAATATGAATAACTGTGAGGTCCTTTTCTACAGTCTAGAAACTTGAGTTCCATGTTTCTGTCACAGAAGAAACGAGACAAATCCTTGTGTGATTCTCATATCCCTTTCAGTCATTATTTCCCTCACACACACACAAAAGAAAAAGAAATAATTAGCGACAAAAACTCCCAGTGACAAATTTTCAGTGCCCTTTCCACTATTCTATGTCAGCTCAATTTCTCTAGGGTTTCTCTTTGGATACATAGTGGTTCTGTGTTACTCTCTGGTATTTAATATTGATTTACCTATGGTGCTGGCCCATTCACCTACTAACCATATACTTACGATTCTTCCCGCCCATAAGTGTCTGACAAAAAGGTTTTTTGTAAGTATTTACAAAAGCTGTTTAAGATAAATTTTAGAAATCACTTAAAGCATCCTTTCTCAGAACTTTCAAGAGAATGTATTGTCAGCAAACATTTCAAAAAGGACCTTAAGAAGGAAAGTAACCTGCTGAATTTCAACAGACAATTAAAACTAAAAGTGAAAGTGAAACCTAAATAACAAGAACTAGAAAGAAAGTGGGCAAGTTAGCCTTGTCCTAGCCTCTGATATTGACAAGACTCCAG
>NW_020172364.1:8470662-8513585 GCF_003031525.2 Neophocaena asiaeorientalis asiaeorientalis
TCAAACTGTTGAACAAATACAGATGTTTGTGGGAAGTCATCCCCCTCTCTTTTTCTCTCACAGAAGTTGCTGGGTATTAAAAATGCCAGATTTAGTAAACTGGGCTCACTCTAAACCTTAACTGATATCAAAACTGAAGTTTCCTATCTTTTTTCCAACGTTTCTAAGAACCTGGCAAAGACACATAGAGTAGTACTATGTAGGAGATTAGTTTCTTTGGAAAACTACCATTTCATCAATTTACCAATGCAATATTCCTGGAGGATGAAACAGGAGCAGAGAGGGCAGTTTCACAAAAGCCAGAGTTGCAATTTCCTGAGTGAGAAGGCTTATCACTCAAAAGGGTCTCCTATTTTGCTCAGTGGAAAGACTGATATTTGCTGATCTACGTAATGTATAATTTTCTTCTTTGGCAATAATTTTCAGTTCTCCTATATATTGATTCTTTTTTTTTTTTTTTTTTTTTTTTTTTATATTTATTTTTTTTTTTTTTTTTTTTTTTTTTAGCCGTACGCGGGCCTCTCACTGTTGTGGCCTCTCCCGTTGCAGAGCACAGGCTCCGGACGCGCAGGCTCAGCGGCCATGGCTCACGGGTCCAGCCGCTCTGCGGCATGTGGGATCTTCCCGGACTGGGGCACGAACCCATGTCCCCTGCATCGGCAGGCAGAGTCTCAACCCCTGCGCCACCAGGGAAGCCCAATATATTGATTCTTTTACATCCAGAAAATGAAATTAAAGTATAATTTCTAAGACTTTTATTTTTAAAAAAGAAGTTGCAATTTGTTTTCAAAGATCAGACGTAATCTCCTATTATAACTCTCTAAATTCTTGCTACACATACCATTCCACGCCCAGTGGTATCCTGAGAAACCATGAAAAAATGCTTCATATTAATGAGGTCAGTATTTTCATAAGTGACACTTAAATTAGTTTCAACAAAAATTCTATTCTCTGATATATTTGTCCCAAACAGCCTCACGCATCAGTGCCTTCCACACAGTAGAAACTCAATAACTATTCGGGTAATTAAGGAATGAATGTCAGCCCCTATGTGGTTTAGCCCCAGGCCCTGGAGTTGTATCCTTTGGAAAGAGTATACCAAGAAAAACAAGAAAGTCTATGGTGACACACTTTTGTTTCTCTTCTGGAGCATTGCTAAGACTTTGGTTTCCATGGTTGCCAATAAAAGGAAATTGCTACTTTCAATGTGTGGCTTAATTAGCTCACCAATCTCACTGGATGTGAGCATCCAGTGACTTTTCACTGACCTTCAGGGTTAAAAACAACTGAGGGTTCAGAGTTCCTAGAAATCTTTTCCTAGTCTCAAAGTAGATACAACATATTTGATGGGACATTTTAAACTCCTTCTATAAATAAATCTCCTCTTCACCTACCCTAAGTTCCAGCCAAAGAAAACTTTCCTATAAAATTTAAACACGTTCACTTTTCCTCCTTTCCCAGTCCTCCCTATGTGTTAAAATTCTGTCTATCTCTTCAGTGACTGAAATGTCCAAGCACTCCAACATTCAGAGGTAAAGTAAAAATGAAGATCCAGCAAAGGAGACAGAAAACAGCCAGTTAAACAGAAGGAAGTCTAGCAAGAGTGATGGAAAGAATGGCTAGAGAAGGGAGGGTTTCAAGATACAGTGTGTGAAATACTACTGAGAGGTCAAGAAGTTGAAGTCAGATAACTGATCATCGGTTCTAGCAAGGGGTAGACCACTGGGGACATTTATGAGTGCCATTTCAGTGCATGGTATAGATGGAAATCTAACATGAGTACTGAGGAAAGTGAGAGAGAGGAAGTAGGGACAGAAAGTCCAGACAAGTTTTTAAAGTTATAATAATGGAGGAAAAGTAAGGTCAAAGGTGGTTTATTTGTTTTAAGATGGGTGCATTCAGGTAGGTTTGTGAGCTGATGGCAATCATCCAGTGACTACAGAGAAACTGATGATGTAGAAGAGAAAAAAAGTATAATTGTAAGCATGAAATCCTTTGGAAGGCTGGAGGAAATGGGCTAGATCCAGGGTACTAGTAAAAAATCTTGATCTAATGTTGATTTTGTATAGAGATTTATTTTATTTCCTTTCATATTATTATTATCATTATCATTAGTATTGAGATAGGAGGGAAAGAAGCAGTGTCTATCTACCTACAGAAGCTGGTGGATTGATGGACTTGATTGTGACAAGATGGGATTGTACTCATCTCATGACCTCTACCTCATTCTCTTAGAAGTCATAGTACATTAGCAGATGTAGAAGGGGTTCTAAAAAGAATCTGGTTCAACTTTCTTGTCTTGCATTTAGGGTAACTGAGTTCTAGGAATGTCCAGTGAGTTTCTAGTTACAAAAAGCCATGTGTCCTCTGAAAGAGTATTGGGGATTCCTCTTAGTCATGCTGCCTCTCCTTTTTCTCTCCAGCATTGTCAAGAGAACCCCATCCAAGGAAGGAGTACAGCAAGGAGGCAAGAGTTTATGGGACAATAAATCTTGACTATCTACATAGTCATTTTTCTTTCCCACATTAAACATTCTTATTTTTAACAGGACACATTCACAGCCAGGCTTCTCAAAAACTTATCTTTAGTAAAAACACATTGTCTGCCTGAAGCAGGAATTTCCATTACCTCAAACCTGCCTCAAATTCCAGGCTCCTGCTACAGCTTCATCTTTCATGTTTATGTGTTGCCCTCACTTCATTAATTTCTCTTTGTTAAGCCCAAAATGTTGGTCTTTAAGCTGACCAGAGCAGAACATATTAAACACAGACTGCACAGGATCTTTTTCAATGATTTAAAAGCAGAATAAATTAAATCAAGGAAAATAATTTATTAGAGAAATTTTAGAAAGTAAGATAACTTGGCTCTAATTCTGGATTCTGGAACTTTTTTTTTTTCCCACTAGCCTCCAAGAGATACATCAAATCTATGTACCTAATTTCCTCAATAAATACCAACGTGTTCCAGGATGACATCTTTGCACTGAAATTGATGAACTCAGCAAAGTTCCATGACCTTGGCTTTAGCTGTCATGATTTGTTTTAGATAGTAACCAAACTTTCGATTAGAAAAGTTAAAACTAAGATAATTACTATTCAAATTATTCCAATGAGGATTTTAAAAGCACTCTTGGACTATTTCACTACTTTCTGTTCCAGAAAAGATCATACTCACTATCTTCTTGTACTATCCATGGGTCTTTCTAGGCACACACATGTTGAAACCAAAAAGAAAAAGTTGCAAATGTGAAAGAGTCCTCTGAGAGTGATTAAAAAGGGGATTTATTTTTCTAGTATTTAGGATTTATTTCAAATTAGCTCTGGGTAAATCTTCTGATCTCAGGTCTAAGTTTGGGTCATAAACAATTCAAGAAACAATGACGAACTAAGAAAAATATGTGCAGGATTAATATCCTTAGCCATAAAGTACATCCAATATAGCAACAAGAAAAATAATCGATACCTCAATAAAATGGACAAAAGGCATAAGCAATGATCAATAAACATTTTTAAAGATGTTTCATATTTCATAATCAACAATGCATATTAAAACAAGATGTACTTCTTATCCATCAAATTGTCATAGTTTCCTTTATTTAAGTATAATTTACAAAGCTGGCAATGGTTCTAGGAAACAGATACTCAGCCTCCTATATTTAGTGTATTAAGTGATACCAACTTTCTCAAGGGCAATTTGGCATTATATATCAAATGTCTTAAAGCATGCATACTATTTGATCTAGCAAGTCTACTCTTAGGAATGTATTTTTAAAAAATGATGACAAACGAATATTTAAATTAAATAATGAGCATCGTGCAATATTTATGAGAGTGTAAAACTGTACACAGCCCAAATAACTAAGCAGGTATTTGTTAAATAGATTATAATATATTCATATAATAGTTACATTATAGCCACTTAAAAATTTAAGAGGTCTACTTTATATTTTTTAATTAATAAAGGTTACAGAACAACATGCATAATATGATTCAAATTTTAAGTATACGTGAACATGCAGTGTGTGCATATCTGAAATGGTATACATTAAAGTGTTACAAATGGTTAGGCTTAGGGGATGAAGCTGACTAAGTACTGATTACTTAGATTTAGATTTCTTATTTGTACTTTGCTTCTCTGTATTTTGCAAATTACCTGCAATGAGCATATATTTTTCCAGAAAAATAAATATTGCTCTTAAACCACTTAAGAATAAGTATTATTCTTAAACTCCTATTGTAACAGCTTCATGTCATAGTTACTACCTTCCTGTACTGTTCTTAAACTGCATTTATATGACTGCAAATAGCAAAAACAAAATCACATGATTATATAAAAAGATGATATAAACAGTAGCATGTAATCAACTCTGTAAAAATGCTGATTATCAGAATTTGGCACTAATGAAACACAGGTATCTAATTTGGAATTCTGAATGGACTGCAGATGTTGGTAAACAGTCTTTGTTAAATAGATGTGCAGTTTGACTTACAACCTGTGCAATTTTTTGTGCGTATGTGAAAAAGATTAAAAGTGAATCCAGCCATTGACCCCTGACTTGCTCCTACAGACTCACAGCAGAGCTAGAAGGAAATATGAAAGGTCACTGAGGCTAACCTCTCACCCCAACTCCTGAGTGCTACAGATAAGAAATGCTGCAATGGCTTGGGTGTCATTCCAGTTTGAACAGCTCTGAGAAGGCCTTATTCCTCACAATGAACCACAAACCATCTGCCTCCTTTCAACTTCCAGGCAAGTTTGAGCTAATCAGCTACAGGCCTGCTTGAATGTAGACAGTAAAAAGATCATCAACCACTAAGGCCTAGAATGCACCCTGTCATGTGGTTTGGGAACTGTGGCTGCCACTGCAACTCTGGTGGGCACGACCGAAGGAAAATGACAGCTGTGTACCCAGAAACTACAGTGTGGTCAACGAAAGTAGGACAAGTGCAAACAGCAGGGCCAGAATTTCTAAGGCTTGGCTGATGGCAACTGAATTTCTTTTTTCAAAGCCAGTGGTGCAGTGGGGTATGGATGTTTTCATAATCATGAGCTAAAGGAAGAGATGTTTGTGATAATGGAAACAGACAGTCCAAGTGCAGCCAAAGACTTTTGTTCTTTTTGAACTAAAGCCATGCCTCAAATGAGCTACAAATAATAAGACTGTTCAGTGAATCAGGACTTTGCCTAAATTTTTCAAATGATAAAGAGGACTTACAAAGAATGCTTTTGAGGGCAGTTTGCTTTTTTGTGTGTAAGGATCAGCTATTGAAGCAGATCATTCAGTGAATGATTTGTCATTAGATTAAAAAATATCTCCACACCAAAAAAAACCAGGATATTTAACCTACGAGTCAGGACACTTGGATTTTACTCTACAGTCTTTATAAAAAAGCTATGTGACTCTAACTAAATTACTTAATCTTGTACAGTTTCAACTTATTCATTAGTAAAGTGTCATTGAACCACTTAAGATCTCATTTATCCCATTGAGTCTGAATCTAAACCTAGAACACTAGGATTCTAAATTTATAATCTCACAGTAAAGATTTCTCTATAAAGAGAAAGTGACCCCCTAATTTTATAAAACACAATATAATTCCCATGTTTACAAAAGCTGTACTTGTATGAATATTAGAGAACCAACCCCATCTCATTACAGCCACAGGGGAAAAGATAAAGAGAGAGGGGATGTGTGCACATGTAAACACAAGCCTATTGTCTCTGTACCCAACACTCTTGATTGTTAACTGTTTGTTTCATGTCTTTTTCTCTCACTTTCTCATGCATTCTCTTAGTTCCCTCTAATACATTTTAGAGGGTTTTTAGCTCTGGTTGATTCTGACTCAGCCCCACTGGCATGTGTGATTCAATGGTTTGTGTCAAACATGAGTTCCAGCCCAGTGCCCTCCATCCGACGTGTTCTCATTCCTAAGCCTGATGGCAGAACTGGTCTCCTAGCAACACTGAACATTTTCTCTGCCTAGTCATCTGTAGCAACTGGCTCTTTTTCAACGTTCTCCTTCGCTCCTTCCCTGTCCAGACAAACCAAAAACCTTTATGCCATTAAATGGATCTGAGGTCTGGATTCAGATCTGGAAAATCCATTGAAATTACATTTTTTCTCTCCCATGCTAGGTCTCCTTCTCCCCTTTTCGCTAATCTCTTTTCTGTCTCTCACTCAAATACACACACACATCAGCAGACAATGGTCTTGATATCTATTCTGAGTAATGGCAATATTGTCTAGTACAAACACATGGAATGCTCCTTACTAGAGGTAAACTTAAGCATCCTCATCACCTCTTTAATTACGTCATCACGTAAAAGGGGGATGATAAATATCCACCTCACAGAGTTTGGGTGAGAATCCAAAGATACAGTGAATAATAAAGGGTTTTGAAATAATAAAGGCTGCATAGACATTCATTATTACATTAACTGAATTAATTTTAACAATAAGCAGAGGAAATGACCTTTACATACAGATTTAGGAAGAGAAACATAGGAACAACGTTGTGAAAACTAGTCATTATTCACTTACTATCAAAGTTCTGATCATGACATGACCGGAATTTACCCTCTCTTTATCATTCAAATTCCAAGTTTAATCAGAGCCTCCCAGAGAGGACTGATTGCAGCTGATGGGAATATGAGACGAGGAAAAGGGAAATGTCATTAAATATAGCAATTTTCAGATGGTTCAAAATGCTCCTGTTGGCCCAAGGGAAATAAATCTACAGAGGGCCCTTCTACCTGCCTCCAACATAGCTCAAACTAAAATGGAGGTACAGGAGCTACTCTGAACCCTTTCCATCCCCTTCCTCAAGAGACAATAAAGTAGGACTAGAGTTTGGAGGTAGGTAGGGTGGAAAAATACTTAAGGGGGAGAGGAACTTGGTCAGCCTTCAAAATCCCTAAATTGTAAACTTCATAAATCCAGAGACCAAAGGTTGTTTGTTTTATTCTTAAATTATCACTGTGCCTTCATTGCTCAGAATAGGGCCCAATGTTTGGCAACCTTTTGATAAACATTTGTTGAAAGGTGGAAGAATTCAGTAGTCAGGGATATGAAGCTGTTTATTTTAGCAGTTTTACTTCCATTTATGATGAATTTGATTGAAACTAATATGATTACTACTATTGAACAAGAAAATATGTGTCAATCATTTGGCATTTAATAGGATCTCAATAAATGGGAGCTGCTGTTGCTTCATCTTCTACTACTATATAATTCAACCATCATTTATTACCACCTGCTAAAGGTAAGTGATTAGAGGAAATTATGTACAAGGAGCTTTATAATTTAGCAAAGGAGAAGTACAAACAGTAACAGCCCCGCGAGACAGAAGAGCATATATTATACGAAGACCAATTGGCATACATGTCCACAGACTGGAAAGGGCTAGAGGGAGCAATGTCAAGTATTACCACCCTCACTCAATTTCATAGAGAAGAAAAAACAGGCTCAGTTCCCTAGGCTCTGACTGTACATCTAGACTTGTCCTTTGTTTGTTTTTTATTTATTCTTTATAAGAGTATCATTTACTTCCTGCAAACGAAGACTTTGCACTTTCAGGGAAGCAGCAAAGAAAGCAGTGTGTATGCCTGCATATTCTTTGTCAAAGGATGCAAGAATCGTCAGACAGCTCCCTTGGACCCTCCATTAGAAGGTACAGGATGGAGGGAGGACTGTCTGCGTGGAGGCTGTATGCACAGTGGTTGAAGGTGTGGGCTCTGGAGCCCAAATGCCCACTATGCTCCAGTCTGAGCTCGGTCACTCACTAGCTACGTGACCATGGACATCAACTTAACCATGCTGTACCTCAGCAGCCCACTTTGTAAAGTGGGGACATAACAGCACCTACCATAAAGGATAATTGTAAGAATCAAGTTAATACATGTAAGCACAAGTGAGCAATAAATAAATTAAAATTTTATTTTTATTAGGATATGATCTGGCAGCATCCCTTTATTTATTTATTTATTGTGGTACGTGGCCTCTCACTGCCGTGGCCTCTCCCATTGCGGAGCACAGGCTCCGGATGCGCAGGCTCAGCTGCCATGGCTCGCGGGCCCAGCCGCTCTGCGGCATGTGGGATCTTCCCAGACTGGGGCACGAACCCGTGTCCCCTGCATCAGCAGGTGGACTCTCAACCACTGCGCCACCAGGGAAGCCCAATATCCCTCTAGATATATGCCCACAGGTTATAACATCTTATTTCCTTAACAACAAGTTTTCCTGGGATTGAGAGCCCACTAACGTCCCAAAGACATAGAAAGACACTGCCAAGTGTGCATCTCTCCACCTTAACTGAGTATCCACCAACACCATGCACAGGGATTGGAACTGGTATACAGAAATAAATAAGACATTGAACTTCCTCTTTCTTAATTCATAGACTTGAGGTAGTATGTTTACTGGTCAAAAGTCTGGGCTTTAAAGCAGATTGATCTGAATTTAAAATGCTGTCTGTCATTTACTAACTGTGTGCCCAGTTTTCTCATCTGTAGTGGGGAGGGAGAGTGTTAATAGCAATGTCAGATATTTATGATAGGCCATTTACATAGTGTATGAAAAGTGATTAGGGCAGCGCTCAGATTATAAAACAATTCAATAGATAACTTCACTGTTATTATATAGTAGAGAAAGACAGGTTATACATTATAGTAAAGGCAGAAAAAACAAATAGAGAATCTACAGGCATGGACTAGTTAGGTAATTGGCTATACAGTCTTGAAAATCCGTTCAGAGGGTGGAATTAAAGCTTGAAAGGCAAAAAGAAGAGTATGGATAAAACCACAGATATGGGGGGCAGATAAATTGGGAGATTGGAATGGACATATACCCACTACTATATATAAAATAGATAACGAATTAAGAACCTACTGTGTAGCACAGAGAACTCTAGTCAATACTCTGTAATGACTTATATGGGGAAAGAATCTGAAAGAGTGGATATATGCATATGTATAACTGATTCACTTTGCTGTACAGCAGAAACCAACACAACATTGTAAATCAACTATACTCCAATAAAAATTAATTTAAAAGACACAGATATACAACTGAGCATGATGAATTCAAGAAGCTGTAGGCATAAATAGTGGGCAATGAGGCTGAAAAGAAAGCAAGGTTACATCATGTGAAGGACCTTGGGTGTTGCGTTAAGAGTTTTAGTCTTTATCTCATTGTCTCCAGATGATCTTGATGACAAACCTGGAAGAGAATGAAATTTGAGCAATTTTTATAACCTCCACTATAGGTGGGGGTAAAAGTTGAGGGAAAAATCATTTAAAAACCCACTAATCCAGGCAATGTCTGTGATGAAGTAAGGGAGAACAAAATTAAAATAATGGCCTTCTCATCTGCTAGATTCACAGACACCTTCTAGAATCTCTTAATTAAAGGAAGAGAAACATTCTGATGTTTCATTCCTAAACAGACAATAATTTATTTCAAAAGAAGTGCAAGGTTTAGATTGCCATGCTCATGTGAGCAGCTCTGACTGACATTCACACCCAGTTAAACTATCTCTTACAGTGACTCCAAGCAAACAAACGGCACTTCTGTGCCTCAGTGTCCGAGTTTCCTACATAATAGGAAAAGGATATATATCTTTTTCATAGGGCTATAGAAATTATCAAAGACTAGATTATAATAAGTATTATACATTTAAATAAAATCTTTACGATTTTCTTATCTGATTAATTTTTTTTTACTTAGGTATATAATTAATATATAAAAATATAGCTTCATGTTACCATTGGCCCCAAATAGAAGGGCTTCCTACATTGAGTTGTATATACGTTTACAAAACTGAAATTGAATATAAGTTGAAAGAAAAAGAGTGATTTGAAAAGGGAAAAATGGCCTTCAAGTTTTTTCAGGGAAACGAGTCTGATTCCTAAAGTGAACTACCATCCAGTTTGACCGTCTTCTCTTCTTCAGGCCTAAGAGCACAAGAAACGCTTTCTAAGCCCATCATTCTAGTCTGGAGGAGAAGCAGAGTGGTACATCTGCCAGCACTGTGTCTATGCCTACCCTAGGTATTATCATTTTTCATTGCATTATTCTCCTCAAATTTTTTAAATGATCAATTTACTTTAAACCAACTCTACCTTAGAACAAAAACGAAGTTATAATATGAAATGCAGAAAAACTGAAGGGATTCAAAAAGTCAGTGATAGGACTGGAGCGCTAGGAAGAACATGAAAATACCCAGCCATTTATTCTAACAAAATTACAATTCACGGAGTTAAAAAATGTTCTGAATTTCTGAGGCACTCTGAGACATGAGACTCAAGGCACTCAGCTGAATAGGCTAAACAAATCAATGGCTAAAACACTGGCCTTGTTGTGAGATGAACCTCAGATGTCAGTCCTGAATTTGTCTTCTTCTAATTGTATGAATGTGCAGAAGGCAGTCTTGATTTCCTTGTAGAAAAATGTCTACCTCAAGATTCTTATGAGGAATGAATGAGTATATTAAGGCATGTACTTAGCAGAGTGCTTTGCATAGAGGAAATGCTCAGAAAGGATTAACTACAAATCCTAATGTCTATAATAAGGGAAAATGGAGAATTACTTACAGGAAGAGACTATACACACACACATTTTTTGACAAAAATTGAAATTTTATTGTAATCATGTTTTGATTAAAGAACATAATACTCCAAGTTTAAGTGGGTGAATATGTATATATAACTAGAATTTCACAATGCAGAGAATCATGGAACTTACCTGCATCCACCCAAGGTCATCAAAACTAAGCAGCTAATAAGGGTGTCTAGCACTTTCTCTTAAGACAAAATTGATTTTCTGAAGTCTTGAAAACCCACTTATGAAAATACTTTGCAGTTTTCCTTCTTCAGTATAATTTACCCAAGATCACATTTGGCCTGAGAAATGCAAAACATTTTACATATTTTAAGGGAAAGACAGGGAGAAGAGATGGGATGCTCATGGCCAAGTCTGAACAGCATGAAACACTAAGTCATCAGAAGTGTCAGGGAGGAGGCATGCCTCATTCATCTACATCAAAGGAAGAAAGCCCACACCCTTTCTATTTTGGATAAGGAAAAGGAATTAACTCCCTGGTGTGTTCTTTTCCAATAAAAACTACAGCCTGCATAAATATCCTCAAGACTCAAAAAAATTCACATTTGCAAAAAGGACCAAACCATTTTCAAAGGGTTTTTAAATGTTAATCTTTTAACTGGGGAAAAATGAGGGGGTAGAAATTACATCTGTCATCAAAGGATCCTCCCTTCTAAAAATGTGTAATTGTGGTGTGGCCTGCCCCATCACTGGCATAAAAGCAGCTCTAAATAAAAGTTCTTTCTAAAATCAACTGTGTATAAAAATTACCTAGGCACCCATAGAGACCTAATCCATCCTCAAATCGTGTACAGCCTTAAGGAACATTTCGGATTAACATCAAACATTTGTTCCCCTTTGCCAATTGCACTCAAGAGCAACCCTGGGCTCCATACAAGAGAATCCTGCCTTGTGGCTCCCACTGGGCTTGTATTTGTGTTCAGACAAAATAATTAGCTTGTTTAAAAATGAACAAATAAACAATAACCACAAACTTGGCTGGAATTTAAAAATGGGAATTTGGATGTTTTCATTATAGTAACAATTGATACGTTAAAAGCCTTTTAATGTGCTCCAGGCCCATTATTTTGAAAAAATATTACCTCAAAGGCAAAAGATACCTGTCAAAGCAACTTGAGTTGTTAGTGAGAAGATGATTTGAGGAGCAGTGTGATTCCTCAGTGACTTAGCTTGAGTCAAACGGCTATTAAAGGGCAGAGTCAGGATTTCAATCAATTCATGAGAAGCTTAGGACTCAAATGAGCTGATTGTGTATACTGTGCCTACTGTGTGTGTAGCTAGAATTCCTGAATCATTCCTCACTATTCAGTTCCTTGATCCTGCAGTAAAACGTCCTCAATGTATTTGCAGCTAACGAGCTTCAGGATGGGAAGATTTCATAAACAAGAGGTCTCTACTAGCCCTTTGAATGTGGATGACAGAGGATTTTTTTTAAACCAACCTTTGCCACGACTTAAAACAGCATTTAAACAGCATTTTTTCATCATCTAAAACGTAAATAATATTATTTTGTGTCTAAATTATTCAGAAAGTTGTCCTAATGTTCTCCATCTCTTGGCCAGAAGATGTACCTTTAGTCTTAGGTCATGTTATTTACTTACAAGTTCTAAAAGCATATTTGAAAAGGAGGGAAACTCAACTGTGAAGACTCTTTGTCAAACACCAATTGAATAAATGAATAATTATGGATGCTAAAAGTAAAGCTGTCATTCTAGCCAAAGGCCTTGCGGTTGTAAAATCGTATTAAATGTTAAAAAAAATTAATATATAAAAATATGCCAACTCTATGAAATGCCTTTATTCCATTTCTTTATTTTTCCTTTAATGAGACGATATGAAATAACACGAAACACACAAGCTTTGGAGTCAAACAGACCCCATCTCCAATCTTTTCTCAACTGAACTTTTTGAGCCACAGTCTCCTCAGTCCTAGAGCAGACTTAATATCTATCTCACAGTTTTTTATTCAGATTAAAAAAACACTATACAGATTTTGGAGGAAAAAAATTAGAATTATGTTCAACCCAAATGCTGAATTAGAGAGCATATGCAGGCTTGGCTTAAAGAACTTAGATATGAATTATTCTTACGTTGCTCCTGGTGAAACTCTCTCATTTCACAGATATAACAAATGAGGCTCAGAAAAGAATCGTGGCTTTTTCAGGGTCATAGTAAATGGGGGGAGGAAAAGGAGTTAGAACCTAGTGATCCGTCTGCTGCACAGCATTGTCTAATGATGCAGCCATTTGTGACGTCTGCTGTTTTTACTGGGGGTTTTAGTATAACCAAGAGGGCCAAAATGTTGCATTACCTATCTTTGTAGATGCAGACATACTTAAAGCTTGCTAACCCCCTGAGATGCTACAAGTCTCTGGATATATGCGGTTAAATATATAAGCTTTTAAATGGAGAACAGAAGTGTTGCCATAGCAGGAAAGTGACTGATTTCCCAATTGCCAGACAAATGCCTGCACAGATTAATTATCTAATCATGTGTAGCTCTGCACAATCTAATAGATTAAACACGTTTCTTGTAAATGAATGCCTCTTCAGAATTGTTACTCTTATTGGAGCTGACTACCTATTTTCCTGTTCATCGTTCAGTAACAATTACTTTTAACCCTTTATTTGAAACAGATTAGAAAATCCAGAGGGAGAAAATACTAACGTCTACACACAGAACTGACTTTTGAATTAATGACATATTTAGTATGTTTGTGAACGTCCCCCGCCACAAACATGGATTGTAAAAATGTGGCATATTTTCACTTTGTTGAAAAATTCGTCCTTACCTTGCTTAGATCTCAAATTTAAAAATCCACACTTCTATATATTCCCAGTAAGTTTACAAAATTAATAACATGTAATGGTTTGATTTTTAAATTTTCCCTGGACAGGCAAAGAGAGATGTGAATATTCTATTGAGTATAGCAAAGCATATTAAAAAGACTTCAGTAAAGTTCCTTCTCTATTAGTGCAGAAGACTGCATGTTTGTGTTCCTTCCCAAGATTCATATGTTGAAACTCAATCCCCAATATTATGGTTTTTGGAGGTGGGGACTTTGGGAAGTGATTAGGTCATGAGGATGGAGCGCTCATGAATGGGATGAGTGCCCTTTGAAAAGAGACCCCAGAGAGCAACCTTGCTCCTTCTACCATGTGAGGCAAGAAGACAAACATCAAAGAACCAAATTCAGTATCTGCCAGTGCCTTGATGCTGGACCTGACAGCCTCCAGAACTGTGAGAAATAAATTTTTGTTGTTTCATAGGCCACTCAATCTATGGTATTCTGTTACAGCAGCCCAAAGGGATTAAGAAAATTACCAAAACTAGCCTTACTAAATTTACTTCCAAACTCATTATACTGTTTATTTTGACTGATGGCATCACTAACTACATCATCACCCAAGCAACAAATGCTGACATCATTTTCAACTACTCATCCACCAAATTCAAACTAAATCCGTATGACTCTAATCTTCCTAGTATATCTTGACCCCATTGTCTCCTCTTATTCTTCACGGAGTCTTCTAATTAGTGTCACTGGATAGTCTCTTCCTGGATGAGAAAAGAGGATGGACAGTGCAGAGAGAAACTCCTGGAGAAAGAATCAGACTTTTATGAAAGAACCTAAGTACCATAGCATGAGGTATCAGCTTCCCTGGGTGTCACCTAGAGGTACTGCTGGCCCCCAGATGCCCAGCTCTTCCTTCTACCTCCCAACCAGCAGCGGCCTTCCTGGTTTCCTCAGCCTGCATATAGCCTGAAGGGGATCCAGTCCTCCAGCTTGCACAGGAGAAACTTTAGAATTGATACAATCATGGTTGTGCAGAGCCCTGAGGTCATCATGCAATGAGAGTGCAGTGTGTAAAGATTTCAGTTTCATAAATGGTTAGGACTAAGGAAATCATAAATCTGAACTCTTCTGCCTAAAAGGTCAAGTGGGACCAACTGTACCTCAGTGAATGTCAGTCCAGGGGCCAGAGCCAAAGGACTCCATAAGGATCTGGACAAATCTTCTCTCCTGATACCAAGAAGTTACATTAAACCCTTTCGAATACTTAGAAACAATTTCTATTATGTTGCAAAGGAGCATAGGGAAGAAACAAAAAATCTGAAAGACTGAGTATTTTCCCAAAAAGATTGAGTTATTTAAAACAGACAAGATGGACTTCCCTGGTGGTGCAGTGGTTAAGAGTCCACCTGCCAGTGCAAGGGACATGGGTTCGAGCCCTGGTCCGGGAAGATCCCACATGCCGTGGAGCAACTAAGCCCATGTGCCACAATTACTGAGCCTGTGCTCTGGAGCCCACGAGCCACAACTACTGAAGCTCGTGCACCTAGAGACTGTGCTCCGCAACAAGAGAAGCCACCGCAATGAGAAGCCTATGCACCGCAACGAAGAGTAGCCCCCACTCGCCGCAACTAGAGAAAGCCCACGCACAGCAACGAAAACCCAACATGGCCAAAAATAAATAAATAAATAAATTTATTTTAAAAAATTGAAAATAAAACAGACAAGACCATAAGGGGACGAGATGTCATTAACTGGCAAGTTAAAGTCCCTCTCCATAGCCCAGCCCCTGGCTCACTCTCTACTCAGTAGGATAGAAGCTTATGAGAAAGGTTACATCTGTTATGGAACATAAGCTTTAACTTATTTGCACATGTGAGTAGTAAGTAAATTTGCAACCCCTATGTGATTATCCATGCTATTGACTCTTACTTGAACTCTGCAAACTCTTACCCATCTACCCAGACCCAGTTAAGGTCACCTCCTCTTATAATGTCGCAGCCTGACAAATGCCACCAGGTAGAACAAATTCCTTTCTATGCAAATTCCACAACACTCTGCATGTACCTCTCTATAAATGTATTTTTCAAATTCTATCACTACTCTTTCAACATCTGTATCACCTGCTTTAAGATTCTTTAGGAAAAGGTCCATGTCTTATCAATCTACACTGCTCTACAATATAAATTAAAGATCTTAGTGCACCTCAGGAACTCAATATTTGCTGAAGAATTGATTAGTAATTCCAAATTCCTATCTATAAAATTCCATAATGCTCCTAATTCCTGTGCGGTTTTGTTTCTGATGAGTATTCTTGAGTACAAAGTGAGTGGGAAGAAAGAAGAGAAAGACAAAAATTGTCTGGATTACTGTAAATTAAAGGGAGAGTTGACTACCCTACAGTGTCATAGATAACTAATCAGAAGGATGCCTTATTGTATTTCATTGACAAATAAATATTAGAAATAAAGGCATTGGCCCAAGTTTTTAATAAATTCTTGAAGCGATTGCCTTCTGACTCCTCAACACATGAATTACACTATTAAAGTTTTTCTTATCAAAATTACATGCTAGATTTTCAACCTGACTTTAGTCAAGGTAAGTTTAACAGAGACCAAATAAAAAATTCCATCTGGAACACATGGAAACAATCTTCATTTCAATAGATCTAAAGTCTCAGTTGTTGATAAACATAAAAGTTAAAGCCTTTTTTTAAAGGAGCTCTTTCTTAGGTCCTTAAAATGAATACCCCCTTTAAACATTTTTGGAATCATTAAAACGTTATTTCCTCAGAATATTAATATACCTAATATTGCATCTGTAAAATCATGCTGTGGGATAAAATCCCTTGGCAATACTGAGTGACATAACTGTACTGGACTACATTAGAAGCTTCTGAGATGTCTTGGGTGGAAGGGAGAGAAGGCAGCTTATTCATTAAGCCCAAAACTTCCATGTTTCTTTGTTGATCTGAAAACTAAATCTGTGCTTCTTTCTACACTGCTGATGGTAAAGAAAACATGTGGGTCTCTCTTGTGGCTGGACTGTCAGCAAAATGAGTCAGACTTGGGGACAGAAGGATAAGAATTGTATCTAATATCATACCCTTCTCTTGGCTTATACTTGATAACTGCAATATTGGGGTCAACATTAACACAACCTATGAGACCAGATCAGAAGAAGGGTAAAGGGAAATTGTTTTTTCTCCCCTGACTAACAGCTATGGACTTGTGAGAATGTCAAGGACTGATCTAAAGAAAGATCCTTGTGCTTGGATCTCTTCTCACTTAAAAAAAAAAAAAGAAACTAATTTTTTTAAATTAATGAGATTCATTTTTATTAAAATGAAAAATTTTTGCATAGCATTTTTACATATATGACTGCCAAGGAAACAGTCCCTGTAATACTTGGGGATATTCAGGAGTGAACTTCCTTTCACCCATGGAACATGCAATATTTGACTCACCTCTAACCACCCTCCAGCTTCCCTGCACATACACCATCCTGAGCACCCAGAGTGTATGAGAGCCAGAGGGAATAAGAACTAGATCTAGTTTTGTTAGAAGTCTTCCCTGCAGTCCCTGGTGTCCTCAGGCAGATGCTGGGGGTTCCACAATCACACGGAACGCTCTAGTCCTTTATCTCTTAGGACCCCTGCCCGCACCATCCACAGACAATGACCAGGGAAATTTCCAACGGAGTGAATCAGGGGTTGAAGTTAATTAAAAATCCCAAAGTAGTCATATGAAGGAAACACTATGCAGGATGGGCCCCCATGTCCTGAGGCCAGATTATTAAGAACTGCTTAATCTCCCCTTCCCTGTGATCTTCTCCCCCTGCCCTCCTAACGAGAGGCAGGACTGGGTGGATGCTCTCTACTGACTCTAGAGGGTAGTCGCAAATGCTTACCATATACCCCATCCTCTACCTCCCCTCTTTTTGTATCTTGTCAGTGTGTGGATGTACCTTTTATAGGAATAAGCCAGGGAGGCCTTTGAGACATTTGAAGGGAAACATGTCAGAAACTGGGAGACAAGTGTTTGGTTGTCATGCTGGGGCTTTCCAGCCCCATGGAGTCATAACAATCTGGGCAGGGCAACACGGGTGCCCAATTTGTGAGGTCTGTTAAAAAAGACTTGGAAACCACAAGGCTACCACCCTAGTGCAATTTGGGTTTTCGATCCCATATTTAGCTCTAGTATTGCTTGCTTCCACATCATATTTCAGTCACAGAGTGAAGAAGTGATGAATGGAGGCCTTTGTGGGGAAAGCTTTCTGGGCCTGGCACAGTCTCAGTGGTTGATGAGGTAAAGGACTTGTGGTCTGGTGTCTGTACCATAAAGTGAAAGGAATGTGAAGTCAGTGAGTCTCTCTGTAGGGAGATCATCGAAGACCTGGTGGGTAAGTCTTCACAACTGCTCCCTCCTTTCTGCTCCAACATCATCTTTTCATTTCTCATTATGCATCAGGTCACACATGTTTCTTACCTAAATAAACATGGCTATGTCCTCAAATAATTGGTTATTTCTTTAGAGGACAGTGTTTGTTTCCTTTTCATTTCCTTTTCTTTCTGGGGTCTTCCAGATCATAGGCACTAAATATGTGGAGTTAAACGCTTACTGAAAACAAAATATTAATCTGGCAAACAGGCAAACATTTTAAAGATCTCATTTTGCAGTTCTCACTGTGCAGATGAGAGATGTGAAAAATCTTTACCAACTATTACCTTAGAAAATGGACTGTATACCTAGTAGAATTCCTCATTGAGCACTTAGACATCTTCAAGGCTTTATACAGGATACTCCTCTTATTTGGATCCTGTTTCCTCTGTGTGAGGGCCTCTCACTCATTTGAAAGGCATAACTTCAATGTCAACTTCCCAGAGAAGTTTTGCTTGACTCACCCAGAGTTATACATCACTGCTGAGTACTTTCATAGTCCTTTTCACACACTATTTTTAATACTGAGTTATGTGTCTGTGTACCCCCTCTCAGAACTATAAACCTCTAAGACAGGTTCTGTCTTAGACATTCTGTTATGTTTACTATATGATGTTTGTTCTCTAAATGAATTAAATACTGAAGCTAATTTCTTATTGTACAAATGAAGAGGAATGACAACCACAAATAAATCAAAAAGCAGGTAATCCTAAAATTATGTGTGTTGATTTTCATATTAAGTCTATTTGAAGAGGCAAATTTACCTTCTATGTAACGTTTGCCAAGGGATAATATCAAGCTTAAGTTTGCTGAATGCCTTGTGGTCTGAGCTAAAGCATCCGGATTAATGCAAGTGGTTCTAAGAGTCACATTTGCCATGTGGAAGAACAAGTGGACACATTTGTTACCTTGATTTAATGGTAACTTAATTTAATGAATATAAACTCTCAATCTCATGCTTCTCCCTAATTCACAGTGAATGAAATAATATCATAGGCTATGCCAGGCTGTTTCCCAGTTCAAGAAAGGAAACAAGAGTGCTATTACAACAAGTGTGCAGCACCACTGACAACTTAGAAAGAGATGCACCTTGATGTCTGTAAATGGATATTTGGCACTATTATATATATATTTACGTTAGATAGTTTTCTTAATGCTGATATATAAAAGTTTAAAGAAATATGGCAGAAGCCAGACCTCCAACAAACAGACAACTTGTGTGACTGTGAAAAGAATGAAGTTTTTTAGAATATGTAGACTGGCAGAGGAAAAAGGCATTTGACGTTACTAGAGGAAAAGGATGCTGGAAACTCAGTATGTTTCTTGTGTCTTGACATTCTCTATGAAGTGGGGAAGGTGGGATACAAAGAGACACACTGTAGAAAAGGAAGAGAGAAGCTGACCTGAGCTTTATGTGTCATCAAGGATGTGCAGCCACATTTCCCAGTAGGTCGTTGCCAGACTATATTTCTATCAAAGAGGAAATGTGTCAGCTGAAATAATACACAAGGGCCATGTAGGTAGATATTCGGGGCAACTTGCTACTAAAACAACTCCCGTGTCAGGTGTCACTTGGCACCAACACTGTCAATCTTTGACTTGCTAAAAAGAAAAACCCTCTGAGGAGAGAGTTGGCTCAGCAAAATAGCTGGTGCTTAAGAAAGACATAAAAATCTAGAAAATATTCCCATTAAGAGCTGCATCTCACTTACATAGCTATTTTTAAAAACAAGAGGAAGGGCAAAGGACTTAGGGCATTTTTCCAAAGACAGGATGCTGTTCTAGTTGTCTGACATTACAGAGCTTAAACTTGATTTATTAAAAAGATTATTCTTTCTGGAAGCCAGGACCTGAAATCTTTTTCGTCTTTCTGGTATGTGCTGCTTTATTTTGGAAGCTCATTTATTTGAAGCAATAAATTGTTCTATTTTATGTAAGGTAATTAAGCACAAATAATTAGATTTTTAAGAAGGGCAAAGAGGAACAAAGTGGCAAGGGAAAGTCACTTCCTCTCTCCCTATCCTACTTTCTTTCTTATATTTGCTTCTGTTCATGGAATCACAATCCAGCAGTTCCCCAGGCTCCAAATCTCTGGGTCAATTCTGCTGATCTCCCTCTTTTACCTTTCCCTTCCTATTGACAAAAACAATATAAATGCTTATTAATTTCACTTTCTTAATGTCTCATACATGTGCCCTCTCTTCTCCTTTCCCAGCACACCACCCTAAATTCCGTCCGTTATCAAAGCTTGCCTTAGTAATGTGGGAGATAAAGTTATTCCTAGAATGAAGGATTACAGATTTGGGGACTATAAATGATTCTGGACATCAACTCACAGAAAAAATACTGAGCAACACCAGCAGAAAACTGCTAAACGACACTAAAACCCCAGCTGTGAGCACACAGTGACAGTAAGTGGTAGACCTCAAAGACATGGCTGTGTGACATCAGTCTGCAGTGATCCGCAAACAGGGGTTGAGCCTTGCAAAGCTTGACAAGATGGAAAGCTATGGAAGAGAGTGACTGCAATCCTTACTGCATTACAAATGCCCACAGGCCCCTATATAAGTGAATAGTTAAAGAAGCTGCCCATGGGCTTGGTTTGGACAGAAAGGTAAACAGAGGAGGAGCGGACATCAAGGTAAGTTCTGAAATACTAGATAGCTAGGAAGGGAAAAATCAAGTAGAGAAATTTGAGAAGTTTAAAGGAAAACTCTCAAAGCAATGTCCTCATGATGGCTGAATTCACAGAGGCTGGTAGTTGACAAAAGCAAGGACAGTGATGAAACCACAGACCAGAAGCTGAAGCCATCAAGAAAGGTATCCAGGAGGGCAGGAGGGGGATCGGCAGACAGCACTGGTGAGAATGTGACAGGATGTGGGGATCAAAATAAGTGACTGTACAAAGACTGTTTGTTTCCTTTTGTTTTGGTTTGGTTTAATATCATTGTCACCAGGATTAGCAGTAGATACATTAGAAATAATTGAAAAATTGGTGGCTTTTTTATAAGCTTTGCAAAACTCACCATATGAATCTTTAATGAAAATTCCATGAAAATGGAAGATTAAATGCTGTAAGTTTATACTGTTCACTGAAAGATTCTACTGAAGTTATTTAGGTTTCCTTTCACAAGATGAAAAATTCACAACCTTCCCGTTATCACCTCTGCTTCCAAGAAGAAAAATGGTGTCGTGTAGCATAAACCAAAGTAATTTAGAATAATTCTGAGACTTTCACAAATATTTGTACAGAGCAATGGCTAACAATCTGATAGACTGTTTAACCAAAATTGAGAATGTGCTGATCTGGCAAATTGATCTCTATTCTATTCCCTGCACCTCTGGGGCTACATACATTGCAAAACCCACTAAACGGCAATCTAATACTGATACTATTCCTTCCACCCAGGAAGGCAAACTCTTGGACCACATCCTCCCATCTACATCCACACTGTTTTGAGTTACAAGCAGGAAATCCCAAGCCTCGAGCTACATTTCTTATTTTGCTTTCTTCAACACTGCAGTCCTAGCCTTGGGATTCTTGCAGAAGGCATTACTTTGGGAAGTTATTTTCCATTTCTCTTGTATATCCGGTATCCTTCAATTCTATGACCCTGGTTGCTGGCAGCAACGAGAACCATTCTAGATACATCTGTCCTAATATATGAAACAGTGAACGAAATTTAGCAGTCAAGTCAAACAGCCTACTGATTCACGTTTCCCCTACAATTTCCACAGAACCTAGGCACAGTGCCATAAGTATTGGGACAATGGTGGCCTTGGAGAGGCTGACTCAAGGTCAACAGCCCTGATGTAACAGTTTGGTTGTGCTTGAGCACATATACCAACAACAGTAGAGTACTAGGTTCCTTTGACATTCTGCTCAGCCCAAAATAGAAACTGATAAAGCTGGGATAATAAGAAGCCACATGTAAGTAGTATTTTGCAATATACAAAATGCTTATACAGCCAATACAAAGAAATGTCTCCCCAATGATCTTACAAAAGTAAGGAGACCAAGTATAAGTATGCTCCTTTTCTCCACCATAAGAGAAATCTCATATTAAAGATGTAAAAATATTTGTCCAAAGTCATGCAACTAGAAAGGGAATGACCAGGACAATATCCAGCCTTCCTGACTGGTCATCCACAATTGTTTGGTTGTAGCAAGATAATTCTGCCATAGCCAGGCCAAACCTAATCAATACCACAAGTCTGAAAGCTTACTAAAAGAATAGAATCAGTATTTCCCAAAGTGTGATCCATTAGGTTTAACAGAAAAGCTAACATGTGTTTCATGCTAATGACTTGTTAGGCATATCTAAGCACTTTATATGAATTAGCTCATTTAATTGTCATAATACTTCTGGGAGTTGCTCATCTGACAGACAGGAAAACTGAGACTTACTATCATGCTCATTTTCCAGACGACAGAAGTGAGCCTTAGAGACATTAAATCACTTGCCCAAAGTTACAAAGCTATACACACACAGGAGCTTGAAGTTGATTTGTACCTTAAGTCCAAAATCTATAAAATATAAAGAAATACTCCTGAGAAAGATACAGTGTTCAACATTTTGCTTATAATTCCCAATAGGAAAGAACAACAAATTCCATCCAACGCTTTAAGAACAGGGATTTAAGTGGAAATTTCTCTTGGCCACATAGTGAATAAGAACAAGACAGGGCTAAGTCCATGAAGATATATCAGCTTAGGGGAAAACTCAAAAACGAGTTGCTATTCTAACTTATTACAGCTCAAGGGAAAGACATGTACATATATCATGAAAGGCAAAATCGAAACCAAAACAACAAAACCACATGTAATTGTAAACCATCTCTTTCAATGTACTATTTTAGATTCTGAAAACCATGTAGTCTTCAGCTGATCAAAGAATGGAATCCACACTGTACATCAGTGTTTACACTGAGCACAAGTAGAATATTTACAAACTAAATCCAGACATAAACCAAGAACTCGACAAATATAATTGAGGAGCATACAACTGTTATTTCTTTCATGTGAAATGGACAGTTGGGACTATTACCCAGATGGCTCAAGGAAGACGAGTGGGATGTAGATTCCATCTCAGATGGAAAAAGCTTTGGGGTAATCCCACATTCAGCTGTGCCACTGTGCTAGCTGTTGGCTGGAAACAGTATTCTCATACCCAGCCCCTCCTATGCTGTCATAGATCAAAAAGCGCCCATATATTAAAGAGAGGGCCAAATGACTGAATTAGAATCTCTGTAGCTCAGAAATACCACATATCAGAAAAGATAAAGATACAAAAGAGCAGCAGCATGAGGGCCTGGAAATGGAAACTTATTAGAATATATAGTTTTGTGGCTACAAAGGACTCTCCAAATCTTAACAGAGAACAGCTGCGACATGTCGGCAAGAACGCTGGCCTTGGTCCACAAAGAGCTCCCCTGAGTCACAGTGGACATTCTCTCAGCGTCTGACTGGACAGATCATGAAACTTCAGCTTTCCTTCTCATAGGGTTCTCCTGAGGAAGTGAGGACGTGTGTATGAATGTCCTTCACAGATTTCCAAGCATGATGCAAACACGAGCAGTGATTACCTTCATTTCCATTGTAATTGTCACCACTCAAAAACAAAGAGTACTCAGTTCAGGAAGCTGAGCGCTGGGATATATTAGGCATGTCCTGACTCTGTCACTGATACACTGCATGACTTAAAGGAAGGAATTGCTCTGATTTTTCCAACACTGATTCTTTCCATGCATTTGAGTATCGGAAATAATGATACTGGTTTCTCACGCACAGTTCGATAACACAGTCAATGAGAGACTGACTCATAAACAAGCTACTAATAAAAAACAAAAGTTTTTAAACCCTAAGAAGGCATAGCACTGACATAACTTCAGCCCTATGATCATGCCAGTTGTGATTTGAAAAGTAATGAGACCCCCCACTTACTACACTATGGGGCCAACTCTGACCTGCTCACATGTTCACATTCCTTAGTTTCTTTCTAACCTCCTGCATCACATCTAGAAAGTCTTACTTGAAGGCCCAATTGTGACTGCTCCTGGACTCCCCACAAATTGCTAGATCATCTTTGGGAGCTGATGTTATCACAGGAATTCAAAACAAGAAGCTGCAAATATTCTAACCATTGGCCTTATTAAACAATTCCTGCGCCAAGTGTTGTTTCAAGCAACAGCTTCCACTCCCTACTCCCCAACCCCCAGGGACGAAAGCATGCATGGGTCTGGAATGTATGAAAGGAAGTCAGAGATCTTAAAAATGTCAAGGACAAAAAGAAACCTCTACATATGCTCTCTTACATCTTCGCGGCCCATATTTGATTTATGTAAGCTCAAAAGCGTTCTGAAAAATACTTTTAGGTCATATTATTAAACTTTATGGCCAGCATGGATGTTGTCATTGTGCAAGTAAAAATGAGCAGCTTACCAATCCAAAAATGGGCGGAAGACCTAAACAGACACTTCTCCAAGGAAGACATACATGTGGCCAACAAATACATGAAAAGATGCTCAACATCACTAATCATTAGAGAAATGCAAATCAAAACCACAATGAGACATCACCTCTCACCAGTCAGAATGGCCATCATCAAGAAATCTACAAACGATTAATGCTGGAGAGGGTGTGGTGAAAAGGAACCCCTCCTGCACTGTTGGTGGGAATGTAAGTTGATACATTATGAGACACCTTATACATTATGAGAATGTAAATTCTCCATTATGGAGAACAGTATGGAGGTTACTTAAAAATCTAAAAATAGAACTACCATATGACACAGCAATCCCACTACTGGGCATATACCCTGAGAAAACCATAATTCAAAAAGAGACATGTACCACAATGTTCATTGCAGCACTATTTACAATAGCCAGGACACTGAACCAACCTAAATGTCTATCGACAGATGAATGGGTAAAGAAGATGTGGCACATATATACAATGGAATATTACTCAGCCATAAAAAGGAATGAAATTGAGTTATTTGTACTGAGGTGGATGGACCTAGAATCTGTCATACAGAGTGAAATAAGTCAGATAAACAAATACCATATGCTAAAGCATATATATGGAATCTAAAAAAAAACCGGTACTGATGTAACTAGTGGAGAGGGTGTGGAGAAAAGGGAACACTCTTGCACTGCTGGTGGGAGTGTGAATTGGTACAGCCACTATGGAGAACAGTATGGAGGTTCCTTCAAAAACTACAAATAGAACTACCACATGACCCAGCAATCCCACTACTGGGCATATACCCTGAGAAAACCATAATTCAAAAAGAGTCATGTACCAAAATGTTCATTGCAACTCTATTTACAATAGCCCGGAGATGGAAACAACCTAAGTGTCCATCATCGGATGAATGGATAAAGAAGATGTGGCACATGTATACAGTGGAATATTACTCAGCCATAAGAAGAAACAAAATTGAGCTATTTGTAATGAGGTGGATAGACCTAGAGTCTGTCATACAGAGTGAAGTAAGTCAGAAAGAGAAAGACAAATACCGTATACTAACATATATATATGGAATTTAAGGAAAAAAATATCATGAAGAACCTAGGGGTAAGACAGGAATAAAGACACAGACCTACCAGAGAATGGACTTGAGGATATGGGGAGGGGGAAGGGTGAGCTGTGACAAAGTGAGAGAGAGGCATGGACATATATATACTACCAAACGTAAGGTAGATAGCTAGTGGGAAGCAGTCGCATAGCACAGGGAAATCAGCTCGGGGCTTTGTGACCACCTAGAGGGGTGGGATAGGGAGGGTGGGAGGGAGACTTAAGAGGGAGGGGATATATGTATATGTATAGCTGATTCACTCTGTTGTACAGCAGCAACTAACACACCATTGTAAAGCATTTATACTCCAATAAAGACATACAAAAATAAAATAAAATTATTTATGAAGAAAATGAGCAGCTTAGTGTGGTAAAAAAGGTAAGAGAAATTTTTATTACTATAGTAATAGTAATTTTTTAACATCTTTATTGGAGTATAATTGCTTTACAATGGTGTGTTAGTTTCTGCTGTATAACAAAGTGAATCAGTTACACATAAACAAGTAATAGTAATTTTATGACATAAAACAATTTAACAAATTATACATATTCTCATATGAATAAGAAATTACTTGCTTTTTCATTACATTTGTATAGAACTTGAACATCTTTTAAATTCCTTCCTGGGTCCTTATAGTAAACTTATTGCATAAATAGAGTAAATATTTGTAGCATATCCCCCATTTCAGAGAAAGGGAAATTGTTTCAAAGAAATTAAAGACTTTTTCAGGGATCTGTGGAATCAGTCTATTGTTTTGTAATCAGACTGTATACCATTTAGGATTTAAACAACACTAGGGTAGAGTTAATCTCATGCTACAAAACTAAAAATTAAGAAGGTGAGGTCTGAAAATTAGAATTGTCACAATTCTTCTTAAGTTATATAAGCAAGATGTAAGACAGAATAATAGATGATAGGCAGCCCATTAGAAAAATAATACTGATAATAATATAACATCAGCAACAATTATTATTTACTGAGTGCTTATACTATGAGCCAGGTGCTGTCCTAGGTGCCTGACAGGTATTCACTCATGAAATCCTCACAACACCCCTATGGACTTAACCCTGTTTTAAAGACAGAGGCTTTAAGTAACTTGTGGAAGGTCATAAAACACCATCTCATTTACTTTCTAGAACAGTATTTCTTAAAATATATCCGTCGTCCATGGCTTATTACAAGGACCGCCAACAGTTTCAGACTTAAAAGTGATTTTGTTAAGGTATATTGCACTAATTGAAAATGTAGGTTCAATTAAACTACATTTAATTGAAAATGTAGATTTCAATTTTCATAGAAATTCCATGATGGTCTTAATAATCATGACATTTTTAAGGTCATACAAGTTCTTCGCTGCACTACTCTGGGTGTTTTCTGTCAGCTACCATTCAGTTATCAAGGTGCATTTAATCTTTCTTACTTTATAACATTTACAAGTTGTTTATTATTATTAAATTTTCAATTGTATTGTATTATCATTGCTATGTTTTGATATAGTACCATTTTACAAAAGTAAAAATTAAAAAAAGAAAAAGATACATGGTTCCTTAGTGATTCACCAAAGGTTGGTAGTAGAGATAAAAACAGTAACAAACATCAGAACTAAAAATAATATAACTGATTAAAAAAAGACATTTTGCAAAGTTACACTCCTTATAGCAAAAATAATTACACTGAATACTACTGCCTAGAAGCTTATAAAAAAGAGTCTAAAATTAATAACACATATTATGACTAGAAAGAAAGAAGAATGAGCTTCTGGAAAAATTCCATCTTTAAATGACTGCAAAATGTCACATAATACAATACATACAATGAGGAAGGACAATTACTATCATATGTTTTGATATAACTATATTTTACTGTATAGTTGGATAATCCACTAGAGAAGAATCACATCTGGTCAACTGGTACATATGTAAGGGAAAAGTCAGGAATAACTTGTTCATTTATCACTAAAAGCCCATGCATCATGAAAAAGACTTCAATGTTCCAGTTCAACTCATAATATTATGTGAATCAGAACATGGGTGTGTTGGAACAAGATGTGTTGAAATCCAAATGGATGATAGAGCACTGATTTTTTTATGCAGCAAACAAAAAGTACATTTCAAATAAGAGGTCTTGCCTGAATGTCGATACTTAAAAACTGCTTTATTTGGGCTTCCCTGGTGGCGCAGTGGTTGAGAGTCCGCCTGCCGATGCAAGGGATGCGGGTTCGTGCCCCGGTCCGCGAAGATCCCACATGCCGCGGAGCGGGTGGGCCCGTGAGCCATGGCCGCTGAGCCTGCGCGTCCGGAGCCTGTGCTCCGCAACGAGAGAGGCCACAACGGTGAGAGGCCCGCGTACCGCAAAAAAAACTGCTTTATTCGTAGAGAACAGTTGGTATTGACATTTTATATCCTGATCTTGACATTGTCATTGTCCTTGTCCTTGTCATTACAGGAAATAACGAAAATGTTGAATAAAATTGAATCTTAACTATTAGCTTACAAATTTTCAGAAGGGAGTCTGCAGAACTGTGTAGTAAATACAACACTTTTTCTAACACTGAATTTAGAAAAGAGAGATACAGTTTTTGAATTGAGTGATGAGATCAAAATATTTCTTCAGGACACTGACACTGGTGAAAAAGACTACTTCTATGATTGTAAAAGGCTTGCCTATTTGGCTTTCCTCTTCAATATATTCAGTATTTTATATTGCCTAAGCTTACCATTTTAGTGTCTAAATATCAAAATTTTTAATGTTGAGCGTAAGATACGAGTATTTACTGAGGCCACATTGAGGGAGGTGCAAACAGTTTAATTGCTGAGAGTTTCACAGTTTACTAACATTTAATGACCTTGTTTTATCAAGGATATATTCTGCCAAACATTAAAACATATTAAAGTTAATAGAGACTTTCAAGATTATACATTCCAATTACCTCATTTTATAAGTGAAGGAACTGAAGCCCAGAAAGGAGAAATTCATCATCTTATCACCATAGAGAGTTAGTGCCAGAGTTATAGTTAGAGCCACGGTCTCCAAACTCATTACTCTAACTGGCACTGTTTCTAGTGCATCCACCCAGCTTCACATTAATAATCGTAAATTGACCTATGAACTTGGCACCCTCACGAAAGAGCCGTCTTTAAAAATGATGACCAAGTGCACAGAGTGGCATTTTTAAATGCCTAACTATATGGAGTATCTTAAAGGGATAAATTCATGCCTTAGGAGAATTGACAGTTCAATTTCAACAAACAAGTATCAAGTTCCTACCAAGTGTAAAGAATCAGTGATGTTAGCCATGTGTGCATGTTGAGGTCAAAGACTTGCACATAATAATCTGGAACATAGGAAGTATTGATTATGGGACTGTCATATGGATTTTGGGACAGTGAGAAAGAGAAAAGAGAATTGTTACTTAGCGTTTTTCTTATTCTAAACCCTAAATGAAATTGGTTTCCCGTATGTAACATGGTAGGTAAATCTTTATTAAATATCCTACTGGGAAAATGAACTGGAATGATCACATACTTACTTATTTATGAAGAGTTAAATCACAGTATTCCAGAGGGGTCTCCTCTATGGACCTATAAATAAGTGAAAGGGCAGGCGGGTGGCAACTCAGCTATAAAGGGCTGGGACTTTTTACACCTCTAAGGAAAGACTTAACAACCTTGTATGAACCATAGCACAGTCCAGTTGATCTACTTAGGTTTGATTTAGTGGTGGTGAGACTTTTTTTGTTTAACTCACTAGATCACTGGCTTATTCTAAAAGGATATAACTCAGGAACAACCAAATGGATGAGAGACAGAGGGCAAGGTATGGGGAAGGGGCTCGGAACTTCCAAGCCCTCTTCAAATGCCCTACTCTCCCAGCACCTCCACACGCTCACCAATCCAGAAGCACTCCAAACCCCATTCATCTGAGGTTTTATGGAGGCTTCATTATGCAAGCATGATTGATTAGCTCATTGGCCACTGGTGACTGATTCAACCTCTAGCCCCTCTCCCCTCCCTGGAAATCAGAGGGTGGGACTGAAAGTTCCAACCCCCCAATCAACGTTGGTTTCCCCAGCAACCAGCCCACTCCTTAGGTGCTTTCCAAAGGTCACCTCATTAACATAAACCCAGCTGTGGTGGAAGTGGCGATGAGATCTGACTAGAGATTTTTCTTAGAGATCAGAAAGGCTTCTCTGTAGCTTTTTGCAGTAAAGCATTGGTAACAAAGATTACCTCGAGTTTTTTTAAATAAAGTCCACTCAAATTGTATTCATCATCATCGTCACTATAATTTAAAGATCACTTAAAGAATCTACATGAAGACTTCTGATTCTGAACAAGATGGAGTAAATTCATTTCTCCCTAGACCTTCTCTTAAGCACACCTAAAAACTCCGGACAGACACAGGAAGATTCTGAACCGTGGCATGAAGAGGCAGACGGGCTAAGGACCTGCCCCTTGAACACAGAGGTGAATTTCCTGGGTTTTCTTTTTGTCTCCCTTATATCCGTGATTGGACTCTGCCTGCAACCTGGACATACCAATGGGAGCAGACACAAAAAAGGCCCCCCCCAAAGCATGCTCCCTTTAGTTAAAGAACCGAAATAGTGAGGCATAGCAAAATAGAAACATCTGTGATCATACTTGCCCAACTCCAGCCAAACACCAGGGGAAAAAAATCTTGCTGTCCCCTGCCCTTGGTCAGCTCCTAGGGCAGGGAGCCTGGACTTCTATTCCCCTCCTCCCCAAGGGTAGCAGGCACTCCTCCCCCTCCCAATTAGAGAGTAAGAAAATAATTTCAGAGGAGAGGGAGCCAGATAAAGGGATTTTTTAAAACACTCTTTAGGAACATTTAATATCCTTTAAATGTTCTTAAATATGATGATCTGGGCAGACCCCCTAGCAACTCATATGTGAAACTGACCAGAATGGACATTGGCAAAAGGTTTGATAACTGAACTACAGTGTGGAATACTGCAAGGTTTTCAGTTTAGCCTCGGGATAGCACACAAACGAAGCAAATTAGCAGCGCCAAGGCTCTGTGAACGAAATTGGGTTTTCTGAGTATACCATAATACACCCGCTAAGAGAGTGCACCCACTTTCAATTCCTAAGCGTGTTTGTTCTGATCAGTTGTTACCCATTTAACCTAAAACTCTCACTGGTACTATGCAATTAAATCCTTTTCAGATGTTATCTCAGAGATACTTGAGCCAGAAATCAAAGGACTGATGCAGATCATACATATGGATATTATTACTGCTAAATATTCCGTGTGTGTCTCTGTGTGTGTGTGTGTGTGTGTGTGTGTGTGTTTCCGTGTGTGTTTTAAGGCCTTGGCACTGTTGGGTTTTTTTTTTTTCTTTCCTTTTTTGCCTTATGTAAGTTATTTATAGGGAGTGTGCTGGTGACCACGGTCTAAGATTACATTAGCCAGAATTAAGAAGCAGGATAGAGAAAAAGCTGTAAGATTTTTTCCAATGAAAAAGTCTTTAATGATACACCATCTGTGGGTATAAGACATTTTCATTTCATAAGATCATGGAGTCTTATTAACTCTGGATTGGAAAATATGTTAAATCTTATCTATCTCAACATTGCTTTAATGTTTAAACCTTAAATGCAACTTCCCTGTTTAGGCATTTGCCTGACTTATGTTTGAACACCTTCTTTTTGGGCTATGTATTATACCTGACAGCTGTCAGTGTTAGGAAAGTCTTCCATATCTGAGCCAAGGTCCTGTTTTCTGTAACTTCTGTTACTTCGGCCTACTTGTTCAATTCCTAGGTGCCATAAAGATCAAGAACAATTGTCTCAGATAACGATCTTTTTAAAACCTCTTTTTTTATTTAGTCTACTCATCCCTATTTCAACTGTTTCTCATAAAACATAGTTTTGAGTCTTTTATCTATATGTTTTTGTCCTTCCTGAATGTGCCCTAGTTTATCTTGTACCTCTTAAAGTACCACCAAATTAAACATTAGTGTGTCCTTCTTCAACCTTTACTTTAAAATGACTGATTGTCCAAAGGCGAGGACTAGAGCATCAGACACACTGAAATTACCTCCTTTCTTTTGACCTTTTAAACTTCCTTTATCTCCATTATACTGCTTTGTATTCCATTACCTTATCTCATCATTTTTCTTTTCCATAGGTAGATGGTTGGCTCACAGTGTACCAGTCCACTGAAGTATTTTAGAATCTCAGGCAGAGGTAGCAGAGTTCTTATAAACCATCTGGTCCAACTGTGCCCTTGTCCAAATGGAGACCTCAAGGCATTAGTGCCACCATTGGAGACAGGGCCTAAATTGCTTGATTCCTAGACTCATAACTCACTATATTTTTATTTGAGCTACTCTTCCACTTGCCTGACTGTTATACAAGAAGCGGTCTTATTTTTGGTATCTGTGATGAGATGTTTGTTGATTCCCACACCTAGGCCATCTCCCAGGAGTACCTGAGATCAGGGTGGTGAAGAGGTTTAAAGGGGTTTAAAATTCCCAAGATGTGTTGGTCTGTAGGAAGAGATTTTATCTGTTAATAGGAAACAGTGAAGGTTTGGAATGTGTTTGAACAGAGTCTATTTTTTGAAAAATACAAAGAAGAGGCCACAATCTCAGGAAATTGTGAAATCAGAGGGTTAGAGAATGTAGTGGGGAGAGAGCAAAAGGACTTTTCTCAAAACAGCAAACAGCAATCCCAAGTTTTCATTAAGAAGATGACTTGTTTTAGTCTGATGGTGAAAGGAGACTGCTAAGCATATGCTCCAATGTCTAGAGAATCAAACTTGAAGTCAGTAGCTCCAACTGAGCAGGTAAAGTTCCTGTTTTGTGTGTCCCCAAGTTTTCTCTACCTACTGTACATGTAATTATCGTCTCAGTTTATCATGATATATTTGCCTATCTATTCTTTTGCCTTTCATATTCCCTTACAAATTTTCTCTCTCCATAGCTGCTATGAGGCAAGGAATAAGTACAGTTGACCCTTGAACAACATGGGGGGATAGAAGCACCAACATCTGCGTGGTTGAAAATCACATATGATTTACAGTTGGTCCTCCTTATTCACGGTTCTGAATCTGTGGATTCAACAACTGGGGATCATATAGTGCTGTAGTATTCACTACCGAAAAACTCATGGGCCCCCATAGCACAAACCCATGTCATTCAAGGGTCAACTGTACTTCTGTGTCAATGCTGACCTAAGTAAGCCCAAAACACTTTTTTTTAAATTAACTTCTCACAAGAAGCCAGTGAAGTGGTGTGATTATCCCCATTTTCCAGATAAGAAACTCAGGTTCATACATGTGAACTTTTCCAGTGTCACATAACTAATAAAAGGCAGGACTCTTTTGAACATAAGCCTGCTCCATGTCAAAACCCAAAGTGTGAGAAGTAAAAAAGAACTCCAATTTTGTCATCAGAAAAACCTGGATTAGGATTCTGACTCTATTACCGACTAGCTGTGTGATCTCAGACATACCATGTAACCATTTAATCAGTTTCCCCTATTGCAAAATGAAGAAATGGGGAACATTTGGCTACACCTAGGATTTCAAAGAAACCTGAAATGGCAAAGTGGCATCTCCCTTAACAGTTGGTAAATATTCACTGTTGTGCATGTGGAATCTGCCCCAAAGCCATTCCTTCCTTCTCTGTTTCACCAGGAAACTGAGTAGCTCTGCTACCCTGGGCTGTATCAAGGCAGAAACATCTCAGCCAAGTATGGGGCCTTTGGCATTACAGGAGTGAAGAAAGACCAACATCTGCTTCCGGATGATTGGTTTTATTACAGTGACATGGATTTCAGAGGATGCAACATCCATGTTTGTTTTTTGTTTGTTTGTTTGCTTTTTAACACCTTTACTGGAGTATAATTGCTTTACAATGGTGTGTTCGTTTCTGCTGTATAACAAAGTGAATCAGCTCTACATATATGTATATCCCCATATCTCCTCCCCCATGTTTGTTTTGTGTAAACTCCCTTCACATGTGGAGTCCTGCTTGGACTTTTTGATTTATTCTTGCCTTCCTTTACCTAATTTTTGCTATCATCTCTTCATCTTCCTCCATCTATTTCTGCATCTTCCTTTGCTATGGTATGAATGTTTGTGTTCCCCCAACATTCATATGTTGAAACCTAGTCCCCAAGGTATTAGAAAGCAGGCATGTGGGAGCTGATTAGGTCATGAAGGCAGAGCCCTCATGAATGGAGTTCATGCCCTTATAAAAGAGGCTCCAGAAACCTTCCTGCAATGTGAGGTCAGAGCAAAGCAAGACTCTCACCAGACACCATATCTGCAGGCACCATGATCTTCGCCTCCCAGCTTCCAGAACTCTGAGAATTAAATGTTTGTTGTTTATAAGCCACCAGCGTATGGTCTTCTGTTATATCAGCCCAAAAGGACTGAGACACCCTCTGACTCTCACTCTCTCAATCTCACAATCATTTCTTCTTTCCTCTGACCCCCTCCCATTTTCCCCACTTTCCAGCCTTCTATAAGATGGCATTTGGGGTTTGAGTCAAGCTGCTTTCTAAGAGTATATATGATAAAGAACTAACCCCAAGAAAACCAAGAGTTGCAGTGGATTACTTTTACATGACTGAGTTCGGGTACTTTCCGAGTTGAATGAAAAACACATTAATTCTGGAGGTTGGAGTTCGCGATTGAAAGGTGTTAGTTTGTATTGCTAAAGTAACCTGTCCTGTCATGTTCAGATAATAAGTAGAGAGAAGCCAGATACTCTGGTCTTTCCTACAAGCTGAATCAGCGCAGCCACGGGCAGGACCAGCTAAGGGATATAAGCCCAGTGATTTGCATCTTGCAGAAAGAGGCTCTATTTCCAATGGAATTCCCCTCATAAAAGATATGAAGCTATAGCCAAACTTTTTCATAAATATCATGATTCATCAGTGGGTATACTACCATCTAGCATATGGGTTGTCCAAAACTTGATTTGTACTTGTCTAATGTCAATGCCCAGTTATCTTAAACATGGTTACATGTTTAAATCAGTGGTTCTCAATGTGGGGTGATTTTGACCCAAAGAGACATTTTGCAATGTATAGAGACATTTTTGGTTGTCACAGCTTAGAAGCAAGGGGAAGTGTGTTGCTACTGCTGTTGAGTAGGTAAAGGCCAGGGATGCTGCTAACCGTCCTGAAATGCACAAGACAGCCCATCACAACGAAGAATTATCCATCCCAAATGGCAATAAGTCAAAGTTGAGAAACTCCAGTTTAAATGCCTACTGACATGAATACCCGCAGATTCCACTGTGTAATTGAGCCCTTGATCATCCTATTGAAACAATAATTGTCTGTGAAAAGTCTCTGTCCCTAGTGGCATTTCTAAATGCCTTGTACTACAATCAAATGCTGATTGTTGATCCTGGATTCAATCTGAAAAATATTACTAAGAAATAATTCTTACTTCAGTGGGGAAATAATTTTTTTATGGTCTTCTGGATTAATCTTTGATACTATAATTTGAGATCATTTTTGAAAACGGCCAAATCTGGCTTTAAGGTAATTCACTGTGTCTGGTGTCCTAATTATGTGTTGATTTTTTTGTGCAAGCTTATTAATCTTGACGAAGTGAAAACTAAAAAATTAGCATTCAAGCAGAAAGAATAAATCGAAATTGGCTGAATTAACTTTCCTGTGATTCAGGGTTTGTTAACAATTTCTCTGTTTTGTTTTAGATTTATTTATTTTATTATATCTTTTGCTTTTCTCCATTCCTTTTCCAGAGTTCCAGTATAATTACACTGTAGTCTTCAGCAGTGTCTCATTACTTGCACAAAAACTCAGCCCATTATTTGTAGATAATGAATTCCAGCAGGATCATTCTGATAGCTCTGAACTTCTGGAAAATCTGACTTCTTGGATCTCCCTCCTTCTGGCTCTTATACCTTCATTTCCCTTCCAAAGAAGATTCTTTGCCTCATTCATTTTCATTAGATTTATTGGGGGAATACCATTAATCCAGGGGCCTGTTTATGAGTTTTTCCCAGAAATGGGCAGAATAGTAGTGCAAGGAATAACATTGCATAAGGTAGCTTTTATTTTCAGGGTCTATCCCATTTGGCAAATAATGTAACTGGCATGCTATGTGTGTCAAATTAATTTTGTTAAGTTTGTGGTTTCAGTGTGTGTCTTACAAGTAGTGGTCATCGGCAATGTCACAGAGGTGGGAATTGGGATTCTTAGATTCTAATCCTGACTCTTCCATTAAATTGCTGGATAAATTTGGACAACTTGATTCTTTTTCAGATCTTATTTTCCCATCTTTAAAATGGGAGGATGGGGACACAAATGTTCTATGAACGTGGCAGGGAGCAGTTGCAGAAAGATGGGGAGCCGAGAGGAGAGGGAAATGAATATCTTTCCCAACATATGCTCAACTCATGCACAAATCATATGGGGAAAAGGGACATAAAAAGAATTTCATAGTAGATGCCTATGTCTGTGGAGCAAATTAAATAAGAAGCTGTATGGCCTTCATTTTATTAGAACCAAAGCCGTAACATTACCTCTACCACTACCTACTTCTCTCCTCCCTTGATTGATCCCAACAACCCTCTCCTTTGTAGAAGTAATTTCACTGTGTAGATCATCAGTAAGACACGGAACGTGAAAGGAGAGAAAGAGAGAAGTAAGTATAGAAAACAAAGTAAAGCAGAGAGGGGTGTGGTCAAGTGAAATCAGCTTCTTCTGACTATAGCCTGCAGCTCTCCTCAGTACTAAACCCCAAAAATCATACACATGGCACTGAAACATACCATGCAGAAGGCTGACTACAAATCATTTTGTTTTAAAGATATGTTTGGGCCATTTGGCAAATGAGGGCCAGCTCTCATGGAAATTACATAGCTAGGAAGTCAGACAGCAGGAAAGGACGGATGCATAAAAGGACAGAAAAAGAATTATAGGAGAAAAGCTGAATGGAAAAAAAGACAGGAGAAATTATTTTTCCTAATGAGAAATGCAAAATTTTCCACCAGACAACGGTGACTCTTGGCTAAGTGGCCAACATATCACGTGAATGAAAATGCAGGGTGGGTGAGGTAGTCCAGGAAGCAGGGCCTTGTATCAGCACTGTCGCTGGAGGCACCAGGTCCACCGCAGGTCTCAGTGGCACCACTGATTCACCGGACTGCCCCTCAGGAGGTAGCAATACCCACTGCACAGAGTCTGGAAAAAGCACTGGACTATATTAAAATATTTACATTCCAACTCAGTTCAACTTGCTCACCCTCCTTGATTCGTCCTGAAACCTCTGAGGCCAGTGTCATCAGCTATTAAGTGACAGGGATAGACTTCTTCATGATTTCTGAGGTTCCTTCAAGCTGTAGCATTTTTACCGTTTTAATAATTATCACTCCTCACCCTTGCAAGACCGCATTTCTTAAGGAAAATACTTATCCCTCCCTCTCTCACCCCTGCTTCACTGCCACAAACCAATTATTTAACTTGGAGAGAGAGGGTTGAACAAGATGCTCTCTTGGAGTTCCTTCCAGCTCTCCAAGATCCGGGATTCTAAGACACCCAAGTTTACTCAATTCCTTAGTAATACAAAAGAACCATTATTACACCAAATCCAATCAGTTTTCATTTTAGGTGAACCCATGCACTTTTCAGAATTTTCAAACTCCATCCACGAAGCAAACTGACATTTTATCAAACATTCCCAAAAGAATACCACACACCTATCCCTTTGGAGTTTATCACTGAGCAAATGATATTCGTGACAGAATACATTTGGTCCTCAGAGATGGGATCTGTGGAGACAAGCAGTTTATTACTTTCTTTTATTAAAACTTGTAAAGGAATACCTGTTTCTCGCCAGACTGAGATAGGAGAAAACCTGTAAGCAAGTGCTTCCCTCATCTAATTGAATTTTAAGCTGCTGTGGCACTGACTGTAATCACAATGGATGACTGGTAAAGAGCTGACTGGGCCTTCAAATGGTCAGCCTCCTGGAAGGAAACAATAGAAATTCTATCTCCTTAGCACACAGGAACTAAATGCTGGCTACACAAAGAAGCTCCCAGGTTTCCTTCCTAAGGCGTGGGACAGAAAGATGATGACTAGTGGATTTTGATGATTCAAGCTCAAAAAAAAAGAAAAATACCAAATGTAAGAAGAAAAAAAAAAGTCTCATCCCTTGAGGAAATAACCACTAGGAAACTTCAAAACAACTATTTCAAGAAGACATAAAATCAACTTCCTATTTGAAATAATTTGGGGACAAAATGTACATAGTCTACATATAGGTAAAAAGAGATTGAAATATGGGATTTGGGAAAAGTTTTTATTCTGAACTAATAGAATATGTCTCATGTCATGTGGCCTACGTTTCAAACTTTTTTAAAGGCCTTCATCTAGAAAGAGAAAGAAGTTGATAAAGCAGAATAAGAGTGAGGAAAATCCTTGAACTTACTTTTTCTCTTTTCTAGAAACCACTAATAAAATAAATTATGGTCAAGAAAAAGGAAGTTTGGGGAGCTGACTCTAGGAGAGAGATAGAATTGCCTAACTTAATTGCATTTCCTCCCCCCCTCCCCCAATCTTAAGAAGAAAAAGAAAGGTCAAATAGCACAAAGCACCAACTTAGAAACAAAACATGGAGGGGCAAGCTTGTTTTAAGTAAAAAACATAAATAAGCAGCACTGGTTGTCTTTTTTTTTTTAATTTTTTTTCTTTAACTAAATGGTTGGGAACACTGAAAGAAAAACAGATACTGTCAAAGTATTCCTGATTATAAAGTACACAGATAAAAAAAAAGAAAAGGATCTCGCTTACATTTGTTTAAATTCCACAAATGTACATAAAACAGGCACAGCGTGTCAAGAATTTTCCGAAGCATAGTTTTAGGAAATAAGGATTAAATTAGAAAAAACAATGGAGGGGGAGGGAAAGGAGGTTTGCAACATTAGCCGGAACTTGAAAGTAGAAGAGAGTGAAAAGTCAAGCAATCTACAGTCCTCCTATAACTTTCTCCCCCAACTGACCAGTCAGGAAACCAAATAACTAATTTGAGAATACCTTCTGCCGCCACACAGAAATCTTTTTCAACAATATTTCATACACGAGCAACCAAACTATCATTCATTCAACAAACATACACTGAGCATTTACTGCTACTGCCCCCTGTTTTAGGTATTTGAGGGGAATATAAATGCTGAGACCCAACTCAGACCTACTGAACCTAAATCTCCAATTTTAAATCACATTTTTAATGCCCAGGGGATTCATAATAATCATCCATCTGCTGATCTTCCAGATCTGGAAACTCCTACTTTAGGAGGTGCAAAAATGACTGTGACCATTCTTGATCTCAGGGAGCTCACATTAAGTGATGAACAAATATATGAATTTCTCCAAAACAAGGTTAAAAGTGAAACATGATATGAGAGGAACATATTCTTTACTGTGGACATTCAGAGGAGCGAGAAATGATGGATTGTTGGAGGTTGCAGAGAGAGTGAAAGAGGATCTCACAGAAATAGGTATATTTGTGCTAGTACACTTACCATTTGAACACATAGAGAAGAAGGTGGGAAAATCTACTGTTATAATAATAAGAGATACATCTCCAGTGTTTCTGGAAACAGAAATGGGCCCTGTCCCCGGTGCTTTATATAAATCCTCTCTTAAACCTAAACCAGTCAGGTAGGTCCCATTATCTCCCCATTTTGCAGATGGGGAAACTAAAGCTTAGAAAGTTTATGTGATTTGCTCGCAGTCACAGAGCTAGAGATTGAAGAACTAAAGTTCAATCCCAGATCAACCCCATGCCAGAGCCTACATGTCTCCCAAAGAAGAATAAATAAACCCAGATGTGCAGAGTGTCAGACACATAAGATTAAGCATCCATTGTTCCCTCTAGCTGAAGGACGGCAGAGTGGGAGGAGACTGGGCCTGTAAAGTTAAGGGGCAGCCAGGCTGAGGGGTGCTGTATTCAACACTGTGGGCTCTATACAGAAGCAAGGGGAAACCAGCGAAGGTTTCCGAGGAGAGACTGCTCTGATAAAAGCTTTATCTTAGGTTTTAGGCTGTGAATCATGAGTTATATCTTACAATCTGAAATAATAAAATTTGAAAGTTTGAAGAGTCTCACCCTGTCTTTAAACAAAAAAGTGTGGATAGGATCTAAGTGGAACTACCACCTCGTAGCTGTCCAGAGGATTTCCCAGCATGCCAGGGCTTAAGGAAGATTCTACAGAATAGCCCTTAAGATAAATGCAGTGAGTGTCTGTTACCCCACAGGACAAGGACTGACTCATTCCTGGAGCTGTCCAAATCTGGCAAAAGGATAGCCCTGGGGACAGAGCATTCCCTGGGACCTGAGGTGACTCCACGGGACAGTGGATGTGCACAGGCATGACCAATTATTGGCAGATCCCAGACCCCTGACTCCCAGTCCTGTGCTCAATTCATCAAATCAAATCATATGTGACACTGGGTGAGCCCCTTCCCTTGTCTGGATTTCCCTTTCCTCATCTGTGAAATGAGAAATTGATCTCAACAGGCCTTAGATTTCACAATTCTCAATCTTTCCCTTCCAACACTCTAGCATAAAGAATCCGCTTCCATCAGTAGCTCACTAACTGGGATTTGGGGGAGGAACAGCATCTCCCAAGAGCTTCTACAGTTTGCAAACCCCTAGCTGAGAATAAATGTGTTTCCTTATCTCTAGGAATTCTGCTAGTTCTGACCATATTACAGGATTCACAATTCTCAAATCTTGGCTACAAAGTCCTCACTGAATTCAATCTGGCCCAGGATTATTCTTTTCAAATGCAGACTGGATCACTGATGTCCAAAGTAAGTAAGCAACACAAGGTACCATGATTATGTGCAGGGAACCCCTCTATCTTCAGGGAATGAACACTTTAGGATTCAAACCTGTCAGAGCCCAAAGATACCATTATTTTGAGAGTTTTATTTTGCTCTCAGAAGATTGTGTGTGTGTGTGTGTGTGTGTATTTATGAGTGAAATTCCCAGGAAGCCAAGCAAAGGCTAAAATTGTGGCGTTCTTGCGGGGAGGGAACACCTTATTTGATGTTCACAAAGATGCTCCTGTAAACTCCAACCCATCAAAAATGAATTTCCAAAGGGGTAAGAAGATTTCCTCCTTATGAGATTATCAATTATGTAGAAATTGTACCTATCGGAGTGGAGGTGAACAGGAAGCAGATGCAAGATTTGTTCTGCTCTCAGAAACATTGCCAGTAAAACACAAATTAGCACATGAACTCACATAATTTTGAAAGGACTTCTTAAACTTCATTGGTTCATCAGACCACAGCCAGTAGTTCACCCACAGAGCTACCTGTGAGTGACTCTCTCCTGTAATCAATTCACTGAAAAAAACTGAGGCATGTTAAACCTATGGCTTCATCTTCTCTGACCTCCAACCAGGAGATGGGAGCAGGAGAATGATAAATGTTAACATCAGCAGTGAAGCAAGTGTAATTACAGAACCAAAGACACTCACATTTTGAGAGTTACCTCGTGGTTATTTATTTTTATAGGAGTGAAAATAAATATGCATTCCTTTTCCAGACCTGAGAAAGGAAAATGTGCCCAAGATGTGTGACAGAACAATCAACAGGACTACCAACCTCACATCTGAGACTCCTGGGAAGACAGTATTACAGGGCGACCAAACCCGACCACCCACACTCTGCTCTGGGAACTAGCTTAGTATATCTTCAGCTGTCGGGTACTCACAAGCCCCTCTCTGCCTGCTACTGACTGATTTCTCTAAAGACCACCAAAAACTGTGCCACTCATTTAAAAGAAAGCAGATTTATACTTAATACATGCCTCAGCAAATGCTTCAGGAGGCACAAGCAAATAGAAGACAAATCCTGGAAAGAATTCAGGCTTTCTCCTTATTTCTTGCCCAAGATACTAAATCTAGCAACTTAGCCAGAGCACTGGGAGTTAAAGAGTTAGTTACAGCTGTGATTTCCTGAACTCTACCCAAAACTGCAAATCTGCAGAGAGCCCTACCAACTGTGAGCTCAGAGACCTTGTGGGATGAGCTGCAAAAGACATTAGAATATCAGCACCTGGTGTGTATTTTCACCACTCCAGAAATGCAGCCTGGTCCATTGGCTGGCATGGCCAACCAACCAACCCCCAAAGCTGCCACTTCTCCAACAGCTGGAGAACAGACATTGATATACTGACATAGAAAGGCAGAAGGGGGAGAAAGTGTAAGTTCAGAGCAACATGGATGAGTGAGAGTGGGAGATTAAGGAACACAGGCTAAATTCTCTCTGCCGGAGCATTCACTTAGATCTTTAAAACTGTGAATGTAGGGAAGATGTCAGTATACACTGTCTGCCTCCTGGCACTAACTTCAGGCAAGTTGAATACACAAAAATAAAACCAGAAAGAGGGAGCATCTGGTGGTGAATAACTCAGTCCGATGCTTACCTCCAGAAACTGGAAGCCTTCTATCAAAGGAGAAAGAGTCAGCACTTTGGGTACTTTTAGTGAGACTGCCTCACACAGATTCACCTCTTCCATGCATACCTCCTCTTTAACCTTTGATCTTCCCTTTTTGTGCTAAGTGCAGGGGAAAAGACAGAGGGATGGGTTTCCGAGCAAGTCTACTTTTAACTCTGCTGTTTTGAGACCGCTCTCTTTTAAACTTCAAAGAAAAGGTGCAGACTAGCTTGTAGGAGGGATGAGGGAGCGGAGATGGAAGAGAAACTGGGTGAAGCTAGACCAGGGAATGAAGCGAGAGGAGACCTTATACTAGACCCGGCTCTACCAACGTTCAGACATTAGTGCTGAATGGGTACTTTAAACGTCTTATCAGTACAGTCCTCTTTTTGAGAGAGAAGTGGATGCCGAGAGAGCTAATGGCTTGCCCAAATCCATCGAGTGTTGGTTACAGAGCTCGGGCCACCAGCTATGTAGATCCACACATGAGACAGAACCGTTAAAGGAGACCCAGTCAGACTCGCTAAGGAGCAGCGCGCCGGCCAAGAGACGGGAGCCGCGGGGAGGGCTGGAGCGCATCCCAGGGCAGCGAGGGGCGTGAGGTGTGCGCTCCGGGTACCTTGATGTAGGCCCGCTGCAGGTAGTTGTAGGGCACTCGGCGCTGGAAGTCGCTGCGCACATCCTCGCTGGCGCGGTGGCGGGACGCGGGGCCCCCGAGGCGCTGGCTCTGGCAACTGCGGTAGCAGCGCGCCCGCTCAAGCAAGGCGCGGAAGAAGGGCAGCTCGGCCCCTGGGCCAGCGCCGGGGGGCACGAGCGGGCGGCGCGCGGCGCAGTGGCGGGCGCAGCGTGCGCGGATCTCCCGCAGGCGCCGGTGGCTGCGCAGCGCCGCTTCTAGGTCGCGCACGGCCACCTCGTAGTCCCCGCTGTAGTAGGCGGCCACGCCGCTGGCGTAGAGCAGGTCGAAGGGCTGCAGAGGCCCGGGCTCGGGCTCGCGCTCCGAGAACCGGCCGTCCGGGGGGCCGCCCC
>NW_020172364.1:8513753-8513968 GCF_003031525.2 Neophocaena asiaeorientalis asiaeorientalis
CGGGCTCGGGCTCGCGCTCCGAGACCCGGCCGTCCGGGGGGCCGCCCCACAGCGGCGGCGGCAGCAGTAGCCAGGGCAGCAGCATAGGCAGCTGCGCCCAGATACGCTCCCGCATCCTCCGCCGCGGACGGGCGCCGGCCGGCCACGCTCGCAGTCGGCTCTGGGCACTTGGCGTCCAGGCCCCGTCTCTCGGCTCCGCGGGCGAGATCGCCGGC
>NW_020172364.1:8514016-8530494 GCF_003031525.2 Neophocaena asiaeorientalis asiaeorientalis
CTCCTGCTGCCCGAGCCTCTGCTCGCTGCTCGCTGCCGGCGCTCAGCGCGCGCCCTGCAGGCTCCCGGCTGCAGCCGCCGGGAGGCCAGGGCCCTCACACCCCAGTGCCAGCCAGAGAGCCAGCCCCGCTGGGGGCCAGCCCGGGGGTGGGGTGGGGTGGGGCAGAGCCTGACGCGTGGGGTCCATTCGAGGTTGCAGAATGGACATGATTACTCCCTTTTTAGAGAGGAAGAAAAGCCGGCTTAGCGAGGATAGGGCTTTCATCATTTTCTGAAATTTGTCCGTGACCTCGCAGTTTGCAGCGTCCTTCACCTTCACGTGGAAGCTCCCTCTCCGGCTGTGAGGAAAACCCTAGAGGGCCCGTTGGCTCCGTTGGGAGGCCTGAGAAGAAAAGTGATTAGTCCACGTTTATAGAACTGTGAAAAAGCGAAGGAAGGACTCAGTCCTGGGCCTTTCGAATCAAAGCTTGCTTACTGCTCCTTCTCTTAGAGAAGGTCCCACCCTTGTTTCTCATCCCACTTTGTATGGGTGTGTGTCTGTGCATTGGGGCAGGGAGTAGGGACACTAGCCCACCTTTCTGTGCAGAGGAGGGCGTTACAGGACCCAGAGAATTGTTGGAATGGCTGTACTTACATTCTGCCTCGGTCAGTTTACCAACGCCGTAAACTTGCACAACTGAGCCTTAGGTTCCTCATCTACTATGGCAGACAAATATCCCAGCACGTCAAACGGTTTTCAGGTCTAAGTCTTTTTTGCAAGAGTTGAACAAAGAGGCAATTTAATAAATCCAGTACTCCCAGGACTTAAGCAATGAGCATCAGTCTAGGAATGGGAAAGCTGACAGAAGTGGGTGCCAGGCTCCAAAGGACTAGCTGGAGGCTTTCCTGTTCCTCTGTTTCTCCTTCCGCTTGAATACCTTCTGAGCCAAGGTATTTCCCTTCTTTCCTGTTCCTTGGCTTCACACTCTCACAAGGATTCCTGCCTCCTGGAAACATTCCTGTGGTCTCCTAGTGCTTGTAGCAATCTCACCCAGGTCTCCCTGGCCACTGGGATGGTGAACAAGAGGGAAGGGCAACAGGAAAGAACACTTATCGTGTAGCTGATATGAATTCCCCAAGAAGGTTTTTCTGTGGAATCACCACTAGGCCCAGGAGGATGCCAGAGTTTTGTGCTCATTCCTTCACTCATTTTGTTGGGTTTGACCACTCTGGCCATAAACAGCCTTGACTCTGGAACTCCAAGGAACCCCAAAGAATCATGCTCTTATTACTTTTCTCCGCCAAACCTCACTTGTTTGGCTTATTCCACTGATGGAAAAGCTTCACCTTGGAGCTATGTCCTCAGTACTTTGGATGTTCAGTACTCCAGAATGTGCACTTAGGTCATCCACCCAGACTTTTGCTCTAAGGATCTGTCTCTCTTGTCAGATAAAGACTTTGGAGTCAGGAGTTATTAATCCACTTGTGGAAGGTTTTGAAGCATATTGGCTAGGAAGTCCTGCTGTGGGACTGAGGGCAAAGTGCCAGCATGCTTTGCTATGGATTATCTCTACATTCCATGACATTTCCACATCATCCACATATATGTCAATTAAATTTATATCTTTGGATACCTACTCTCAAAGTAGGTATTGTGGGGGAAAGGGCTATAATACAAGGGCTAGTCTAACATCTACCATATAATAGAAATGGCAGATGTTAGATTAGATTCAAAGTGCTATAGAAATGCGGAGCCTGCAAAGATGGCTTCTGGTTGAAGGATCTAAGAAAACTTAGGGGACGAATTGGCACTGGCACAGAATCAAAAGCTTACAGGTTGTAGCCGTACCAAACTTTATGCTGATTACCAAACTGGCATTTGCTTTCAAACCTTCTGCATGTCCTGTTACCTTTTCTCCCTCTGTACAAACCCTATCTGACTTTATAGAAAGTGTTCAACTGGCATCTCAAGTGTGCTTGAAGTTTGGAATCATTTGGGAAGGCAAAAATACTGATATCTGGTTCTCACTCTGAGAGATTCTGGTTTAATTGGTCTGGGGTTTGGCCTGAGCATTGAGATTTTTAAATGTTCCCTAAGTGATTCTAATAGGAAGCCAAGATTGAGAACCAGTGGTCTAGAGTCAATGCCATAGCCCAAAGAGTAAGTCTATGAGTCAGGGCCCAGGTGCACAGAGGATTCATGAGTCTGAGATGTGCCATCCCTCAGATCTCCCCTCCCCAAGAAGGAAAATCTGATCTGCCTTTTAAGGCTGAACCAGAGCAAAATTCATGACCATATGGTGATAGAAGCCACACAGGATGGAGCAATTGATTCCAGGCAATGCTCTACCTAATGGTATCAATGCTGTGTTGAGAAAGTCCTCTCTCGCATTTCTGAATGTCTTTCTGGGTTTACTAAGAATGCACTTCTTCTTTAGCTGGGCCATTTCTTAGACAACTGGGTCCCATCTCAGAGATTATGATTCATCAAGCCTGGGGTGGAGCCCAAAAATGTGCATTTCTAGCAAATTCCTCGGTGATGCTGAGGCTATTGGTGCAAGAATCATATTTTGAGAACCGTTTCATCAACACAATTCCTCATGAACAGTGGTACTCAAACTTTGTTGTGTATTTAAAAGCTAATTAAAAAACAAACAAACAAAGAAGCCCAGCGGCCCTGTCTTTGTAATTGAATCCAGTCTGGGCCTTTATGTTTTTACCAAGTTCCCCAGGGGTTTTGACATCCACCAAAGTTTGAGAACCATTGCTTTAATCAGTGACTTTTTCAGCCCAGGAGTCATTTGGCAATTGTTGGTTTTCACAACCAGGGGAGAGAGTATAGTCGTACTGTAGGCATCTAGTGGGTAGAGGCCAGGGGTGATGCTAACCATCCCTTGATGAACAGGACAGCCTCCCACTACAAAGAATTATCCAGCTTAAATTATCAACAGTGTACAAATTGAGGAACCCTGGGATAGAACATAGTTTGAGCACTGCAAGTCTTACTCAATTCCCTTATTTTACAAATGAGGAAACTTAGGCCCACAGGTCACATAGATAGGCAATGGCAGGAGTAGTATGCTTAATTTTATACACCAAAATGTAAAACATGTATGCTGAATGTCATGGAGCACTGGATGATAGTAGCTTTGCAAAATTTTTTTGAAAGAGAAAGAAAACAAAAATGCATGAAAGTAAGAAAGAAACACATGATGATTTGAGAAAAGGAGCCATTGGAAGCATAAGATGTTGAAATTGCTGCTGGGAGCCTGCAATTTCGCTTTTGTTCTCCATTCCTTACAAATTCAGAGAACAGCCAAAGCACAAGAGAATCCATCCAAAAGCTCTAAAAGGGATTCCATCATTTCCTTTTTTTATTATCTTTGGAATGAATCTTGACAGAAGCTTGAATTTCCTTTTGACTTCTGTTTACAAGTCAACAGCATCATCATTGCACCCCTTGCTTTAGGGAACCTCCAGCAGGAATGAATTCAGAAAAGGGAAGATCTTCAAATGCTTCTTGTTTTTCCCCAAATCAGCTTAGTTTTTTTTTTTTTTTCCATAGGTGACTTCTCTCTTTCCTGCAGAATCTTTAGGGAACAATAAAAAGTGTACTCAGGCTTTAGCAGTAGACTCAACTGACACTTTCCATAAGCAAATCTAACACTCGTTTATTTTGATCATGTGTAACCAGGGCTCTTGCTTACTCCAAACATCTTTGATTCCCTTGAAATGAAAGGAATAATTCTCACTATGCAGCAGCCCAGGCTGTTCAGCTGCTGTTGATGTGGAGGCAAGGGAGCTGTTTGGAACTTTTTTTCTTATTCAAATAAGATCACCTGAAGACTTTTTTCCTCCAAATAAGTTAGTGTGAAGGGCAAGCCACCAACAATCTGTCAACATGAGAGACAGAGAGAGAAAAGGGCCTCCCTGGAAGGAAGAGGGATATTTTTTTTAGAAAAATTAATATTTAACTTACATTTAAAATCAAACAGGAGCTGCCACATTCCAGGACTGTCTGTTCCTTTCCAACTGCCTTAATAGCTCTGTCCCTGTGCTTACCTTAATCCCTGATTGAGCTCTAAAATTCCAAATCAAATAAAACATTTGCAAACACTCTGTCCCCACACTCTTCTCATGGAGGCATTCCAACCTCATTCCTCAGGAGACTCACATTCTAGCTGAACGAGAAAAAAAAAGTGAAATAAAGAATGATAATTATTCCCCAAATAATTTAAGTTAAAAACACAATTTAGATTGAAATTCGGAGAATCCGGTGGGCCTACCCTTATCCAGTGGACTTGGTATCATGCCAGTTCTTCTCACAAACGTGTAGTCATTTGACTTGCAAGGAAGGGTCTCTCTGAGTAAGGTATTCGGACTGTAATTTTACCAGTGAGAAAGCTGAGGTTTATAAATGAGGGATGACTTACCAAAGGTTAGTTTGCACGTTACAGGGCCAGGACTGAAGCCTATTTAGTGTTTCTCCCACTGCACTACACTGCCTCTTTCTAGGCCTTAAATATCTTCATAGCCCCTGTCAAAATTCTGCTTGGGTTAAACTTGTACAGACCACATTTTTTCTTTAGTTACCAACTTTGTTTTATGTTCCTCATTCAGCTAGAACAGGGGTCCCCAACCCCCAGGCCAAGGACTGGTACTGGTTGGTGGCCTGTTAGGAACCAGGCCGCACAGCAGGAGGTGAGCGGTAGGCAAGTGAGCGAAAATTTTTCTGTATTTACAGCCGCTCCCCATCACTGCCTGAGCTCCGTCTCCTGTCAGATCAGCCACCGCATTAGACTCTCACAGGAGCGTGAACCCTACTATGAACTGCACATGTGAGGGACGTAGGTTGCACGCTCCTTATGAGAATCTAATGTCTGATGACCTGAGGTGGAGCTGAGGCAGTGACGCTAGCACTGGAGAGTGGCTGCAAATACAGATTATCATTAGCAGAGAGGTTTGACTGCACAGAAGAGTGGCAAGTGAAAATAAGCTCAGGGCTTTCACTGATTCTGCATTATGGCGAGTTGTATAATTACTTTATTATATATTACAATGTAATAGTAATAGAAATAAAATGTACAATAAGTGTAATGTGCTTGAATCATCCCCAATCCATCCTCCCACCCGCCCCCCCAGGTCTGTGGAAAAGTTGTCTTCCACAAAAAAGGTCCCTGGTGCCAAAAAGGTTGGGGACCACTGAGCTAGAGTCACAGGCTCATAAAAGTTTTCTACAGAATAAATGTGGACAAGGTGTGTGTATCTGTGTGTAAAATCATATGTATTGGACAGAGGCTGAATATGACTGTGAACTCAACTTGATAGGTGATCTAATGCCTGTCGAAACAGTCATGACCACGAGAGTAAATAGGTTTAGTTCATTCCTACATTAGAGATGTCAGGTCATTGTTCGTGGATGCAAAGAAAAACCTTACCCATCAGAAATTCTGGGAGAGATGAGACTGTATGCATGAGTGATACATCATTCTAGGTTACCCTCATGCCTTTCCTATCTTTGAGACCCACCCTCCCATCTCCATCCTTGAATTCTTCATGTGAAACCCCACATTTCAGGCTCAGCCCTGCTGTAGTAGTTGGAGGAGGCTTTCTCCCATGGCAAAGACAGCTTCACTGTTCCTCAACTGGCCTGCTCTGTCCTTGAAATCTGATTTAGAAACTGAAACCCATGTCTTCTCCTGTTTGAAGATATTTGGGTTGATAATCACTTCTCTTTTTCCAATTTCAATTTTGAAACCATTTGAAAAGACTCAGAAATAGAAGCAATAAATACCCAAATATCACTTTGTTGCTGAAAAGCAGGTTTGGAGAATATGGGTTTTAATATGCAGTAAATGACCTTTCTGTTCCTTCTGCCACCCACGCCCTGAGGTCAAACTACCTGCCTATGCTCAGGCCAATCTGGTCAATGACTGAAATATTAATCTAGAAGTTTTCTCATCATGACAAATAAGGAGAATAGGGGCTCCCCTCCAACACTCTACTTATCTAAATAGAATAATTATCACCCCGTTTCTTCTGAAATGGGGCCCTGCTTGTTCCTGCTTGTTCTAACTGAGGCTATTTTCAAACCAGTCCCCTATTCCCAGCTTTCGGACATCACCAACGCCAGTAAGCTGCCTGGACTAGTGCCTAGTTCTTGTTGACAGTATCCTTAGGTCTGCCGTGGTACCCACCTTCTGTCTCTTACAGTCACCCCTGATGTGGACTGCTTTGCTATTGGACACCTGGCTGAATTTCATCCTGTTGCTTACTGATTCTGTATGTCTAAGCCTGGCCTACTAAAGTGTTTCCATTCTGTTGTCAGACCTTCCCTCTGTATCTGTTTTACCCTGCTTGTGACTGGTTCCCAAGCTGACACTGGGGCCTTTCCTGGCTACAGCAGAACTGTAGGTATTCTCATCTCTCCGGCCTCAGCTTCATAGTGAAAGGATGGAGGAGACCACTTCAAAATGAAACATATCAATTTCCAGCAAAAACAGACTGTTGCAATTTCCACATTTTGTTGGGGACCTAGATGGAGAGCTAAATGTAGAAAGCACAGGAAGGAATATAAAGGTAACATTTTTTGGTAAAGAATTTACATTAAATTCCCTGGTAGCATTAAACTTTTATCTTTGTTCAGGTTCAGCTAATGTTAATTGAGGATTCTGAGCTGGAAATATTTTGTGATTTTATTTGATCCTTGGAGTTGGGAGTTGGGGAGAAGTTATGGATATGTGGTTATACAAACTTTACAAATAAAGAAATTTGGGTAGAAAAAGTTAAAAGTTCACAGACCAAATAAGTTAGGGAGTCACGACTTGAATGAGTCCAGAGCCCACTTTCCTGAAGCTCTCTTCCTTCTCCTGTTAGGGTCTCTAGACAGGAATTTCTTTTAGTACCTTCTGACAGAGGCTTTGTTCTAGACAACTTCTCCAGCCTTCTGGTAGCCACCAGATTCAGCTTCTGGTGGGATCACAGGGAAATAAAAAAGAGCCAAGTATTTGGGCAATAAAGCCTCAGCTACTAAGACACCCTGAATTCTAGAGCTGTGTGCCTGCCTCTCTCACACTGTCTGCTTTGCCCACTGTTATCACCATTTCCTTCTTTTTGGACCATTTCCAACAATGTCCACGTCATGAATGGTCCAGCCTATGGTACCCTGCGTGCTGGCATCCCTGCTTCTCTGGAGAGCATTTAGATGTGCCTCTGCCAGGACTGCTGAGCCTTCTCCCCGGTTCTGTTCTCCAGGGTCTGATAGGTTTTAGCAGCCCTCCCAAACTGCTGGAGGATGAGCTCCCTCCAAGTCTCAAGGAGATGTATAGTCCTTCTCCGCCAGCCCCAGAAATTTCAACATCTCATTAATAGCTTTGTCTGTGGCAAAACTAGGATAAATTGCTTTTGAAGTAATAAAATGATACATAATTTTAATTTTAAATATATATAAAACATAATTGCCCCATCTTTTACGAAAATTTGATTTGTAGACACAAAGATTAACAACCTATATGATTTGCTACCAACTATAGAATAAAAGGAAATTAAGTAAAGAGGCAACATTTACCATATATATATGGGAAACTTGAGAGGAAAGAGAAACAATTTTGTTTTCCTTTTGAATAAAGAAAAGTATCCTCTGCAGAATTTTTCAAACTGTTCAATAAAACTTCGTGATCAAAATAAAATTATCAAAGCTAAAATACCAAAATCCATGTTTTTAAACTAGATTATTTTGCTTACCACATTGATTTTAAAGAATTCATTCGAACAAAAACACTGGCAGAACTCACCATAAAACGCACCAATGTGGCTCTGCTGGAAATCTCGTCATGCATTGTAACTGACTATTTTAGGTTCTGACTTCACTACTCATTTTGGCTCCCCTGAAAATAGACTCCAGCTTCCTGATTACCTGACCACCTGTTCCTCCTCCCCAGCCTGGCTGGGTGCCTGCCTGTGGTTTCTTTAACCATGCTGCCTCATACACCAGCCCACTCCTGCTGGTTCTCTCCCAAATTACCTTTCATTAGCAGGACCTGACCATGTGCAGATTACCCAAATGGAAACTTATTTTTAAAATACCTAATGAGGGCTTCCCTGGTGGCGCAGTGGTTGAGAGTCCGCCTGCCGATGCAGGGGACGCGGGTTCGTGCCCAGGTCCGGGAAGATCCCACATGCCACGGAGCGGCTGGGCCCGTGAGCCATGGCCGCTGAGCCTGCGCGTCCGGAGCCTGTGCTCCGCAGCGGGAGAGGCCGCAGCGGTGAGAGGCCTGCGTAACGCAAAAAAAAAAACCCAAAAAACTTAATGAACATCATCCTCTTAGCCTTTTGGGAAGGAAGAGATTTACTACATCTTAACACTGTCTGTGTTCTAGAAAATACTATTTGAATGAGTGAATGAAATAAATGTATTTCAAAAGAGCCAGGCACATAATATAACCCTGGACAGGAAATCAGAATGCCCTGGATCTTGTTCTGGCTCAGTCGTGATACCCTAGGCAAGACATTCCTTCCTGGGCCTCCTTTACCCCCAGTCAGGAAAGGAAGTTGTGGAACTGGACTTCTGAGATCCATTCCAGCTTTAAGTAATTTTTGATTCTTTCATTTTAAAAGTGTAATGTTATCACATTCTTAGTGGTTTTCCAAAGAATTACTCCCCCTCTTCCTACATTTATCTCTGGGATAAAGCTAAACTTAGATTCCCAAGCAAATTTCAAAGCTCCCTCTGGGGTCGTTAAAAGTCTCATCTTACTTCAGAGCTTGTTGGTTTTGCCTTGAAATATCAGCCAGCCTTAGCCAGTAGAACAGGAGACGAGTTATTGTTTTGAGGTAACCGGAGGCGTAGTAACAATTCCAGGCACTGAAGAGTTGATCCATATGCCTGCACTCCCTGGGGAACCTCCAACCTCAGCATATCCAGCATATGTACTCTCCTTCTCTCTCTCTGCCTTTACCGGCAGGAAAGAATCATGAAAGGAATCCAGGATTTAGGGAAAATAATGAGTAGAGGTATTGCTACCCTTTTCTCCCATCCTAGTTGATAAATGGAGAAGGTAAGACCCAAATGCAGCGATGAAGTGGCTCAACTGAAAAAAACTTAATAAATAATTGGCCAAACCAATATCTTAACTCCTCTCTTCCATTGAATCTGACACCCTTATCACCTTACCCTTGGAAGAGGTCAGAACGTAAGTAGTATACTGACTTGTGTCAATTTACTTTTGGAGGAAGGGACAATTTGTATTTACAATTTAACTTATCTCCAAACCATTTTCAGATTTTTAATCAGAACTTTTAAGGTACGGTAGAGTATATTCATATACATATGATGTATATATATATGCTTAAAAACTTTTTAGATAACTTTTTCCTCTTAGTTCCAATGAGGTAAATTAAATAAATAAAATCTCCATTTTCTCCCACTTCAGTCCTAATACACCTACAAAAAAACATGGGACACTAACTTGAACTTCTGCGTCTCAAAGACTGCCAGACCTTTGATTCTACCACGCAAAATGTAACCATATGTCTGTTTGTTAAAATAAACATAGAATAAATTGTATGGTTGGTTGCCTTCAAAGTAGACACCCTGGATGCCATATACTAATTCCATTTATGATACCAATGCTTTGGGAAGAATTTGTAGAGAAATTTTGCATATTATTTTATAATCAAAACTGAATTTTTACAAAAAAAGGGTCTTCCTTAACTTATTTTCCAGAATCAACTTCAAGTGACATTTAGATGTCTCCGGGAATCAAGTGTACTTTGAAAAGATAAAGAATTACTACCATTAAAAATATTGCAATCGGGGTTTCCCTAATGGTGCAGTGGTTGAGAGTCCGCCTGCCGATGCACGGGACACGGGTTCGTGCCCCGGTCCGGGAAGATCCCACATGCCGCGGAGAGGCTGGGACCATGAGCCATGGCCGCTGAGCCTGAGCGTCCGGAGCCTGTGCTCCACAACGGGAGAGGCCACAACAGTGAGAGGCCCCCGTACTGCACAAAAAACAAAAAATTGCAATGACTGAAGCCAAACTTCTAATGAGTCAGAGGCTTTCCTTTTGATTCATGAATAATCATTTAGTATATAATAATATTACTTTAAATAAATGGCATCATCTTAATTTTTGTAGTACTTGATCATTTTCAAAGCCCTTCTACACATGCAAAATGATAGATTCTCTCTCCCCGCCTGGTCTGATCTCCTAGGCATTCCTTGTACAAAGCCTTTGGGTTATATTGCAAAGCAAGGGAAAAGCAAAATCTCACTCAGCCGCTAAGACTGCTATTAGCACACGCTCATCCATATCCAGGGACTGAATACTCCAAAGCAATCCATTCCTCCTCTTTTTCCAAAACCCCATTCAATTTCCCTCACTGAAAACTTTAGCCAGGAGGGAAACAATTTTATTAAAGCAATATACTTAATTTTCTGAAGGTGTTACTGCATTTTGAGAGATAAACTTAACCAAAATGATTCCCAAAATTTAGGATATATGAAAGAGTTACTATTGAATGTCCTATTCCTCTATTTTTTCCTCCACTTCATTCCTGATATATCCACAAGAAAACAAGACTGACTTCCACACTCTGCATCTGAAAGGCTGCCAGATCTCAGATTCTATCACTCCTTATTGGAAATTCTCTAGGAATCTGCTTCTGTATTATTGCAGGATAACAGGAAAGAACAGATGAAAATAGGAGCTTATCCTCACTGCCTCATTTTAATCAGCAAAACTTATAACCCTTTTCTTGGAAGATTTTGCCATAATTGACAAAGGCTTTCTGGCAACCCTGAAGGACACTAAAAGCCAGAGACAAATTTTTTTCATTTATTCATTTTTTTCCGCGGTGACGTTCCTCTTAAGAGGGTCTCTCATCTAACATTTTAAGAACAGATCAATGAAGCCAAATTATGTATTTATTCATAATCTCTGTTCTTTTTCCACGAGTATAAATCAAAACTTCTCAAATTGTCCTGAAAATGAAACAGATCAAGATCTGGGGATTTCCCTCGTCCTCAATCCCACAGTGAGTCTGGAACTAAGTCAGCGAATGAAGTTTGGTAACTAGCTTTCTGATGGTGGTAGGCCAAATCACCAGCCTCCTACTGCCATGCTTGTCCAAGTTTCCCACTACCTTCCCTTCCCCCCACAATCACACACTGACCTACTACTCAGAGAGCAAGTTGAAGAGGTTATCATAAGCATCAGTCTCAACAGAGACAAGCTTGAATAGTTAAGCTCATAGGATGCTTTGGGATGAGAAAAGCTTTTAAGATCATCTAGTGCTTTTAAGATTCAGCTGAAGACCTCCAGGCCTAGAATGGAAAGTTAACACACAAGCATACAATGATTTCGTGGCTAACCTAGCATGAAAAAATACTTTGATAGACAAAGCTTTTTCTTGGGAGAAAGAATTTATCAAGATTGAGGTTTGAACTCTTCCTAGCTGATTTGCTTCAATTACCATTAGACTGCAATCAGTGAGATGCTTTAGAGGTACTTAGAGTCCTTGAGACCTTTTGGAACCCCTGCTTCCACTTCAGCCAGAGCTTTTGGATTTTTTTTGCATATAATGCATTAGAAAAGAAAGGTGCTGTGGTTTTGAAACTTGGAAAAACCCTCATTTCAGATAGGCCGAACTTTCAACCAACGTACCCTCATACAAGTCCAGGCAGGATCTGGGGAGGAGAACTTCCTAAGGACAAAGAAAACATATACATAATTTCTCAAGTTCTCAATACCGATGTTCAAAGTTGAAAACATCAATATTGTTCAATTGCACGAGACTTTATAAATTGCTTTTGCTTTTATTTTACATTACATTTGTGATATGCTCAGACTTCTGTGGAAGAGAATATTATTTACTTCTAGGCTACAGGTCAAAATGTCCAAGGAAACAAAAAAAGCATGCTGTAGTCAGCAGTTCTGAATCTGAATCCACCAGATCTACAATCTGAAGACAGATCCAAACACAATGGAAATTCAATGAAGGGTCGGGGGTGAACTCTGAAAAATAATTTTACTTCCGAAAGGCAAGCTGGAGAAACTCGGGAAAACAAAGACAGAGCCACTGGGTAAATCCAACCAATTTTCTCTGGGAATACCAGACAAGAGAAAATATTTCTTGGGACTTCCCTGGTGGTGCAGTTGTTAAGAATCCACCTGCCAATGCAGGGGACACGGGTTCAAGCCCTGATCGGGGAAGATCCCACATGCCACGGAGCAACTAAACCCGTGCATCACAACTACTGAGCCTGCGCTCTAGAGCCCGCAAGCCACTACTACTGGTTTGTGCTGCAACTACTGAAGCCCACACACCTAGATCCTGTGCTCCTCAGCATGAGAAGCCACTGCAATGAGAAGCTCATGCACCAAGACGAAGAGTAGCCCCTGCTTGCCACAGCTAGAGAAAGCCCACGTGCAGCAACGAAGACCCAACACAGCCAAAAAAAACAAAAAAACAACAAAAAAAGAGAAGATATTTCTTTATCAAGTCTCTTCCCTCAATTTCATTTTTTCTTTCCTAGTCTTCCCCATATTATTAAATTCACCAATATCCACCTAGTTGCTCAAACCAAAAAATCGAAAATTATTCTTGAGATCTAGTTTTCCTCATACTCAATAGCTAATCACTCAAATTTAAAAATATATTTGTCCATTTGGATAAAGAAGATGTGGCACATATATACAATGAAATATTACTCAGCCATAAAAAGAAACGAAATTGAGCTATTTGTAATGAGGTGGATAGACCTAGAGTCTGTCATACAGAGTGAAGTAAGTCAGAAAGAGAAAGACAAATACCGTATGCTAACACATATATATGGAATTTAAGAAAAAGAAATGTCATGAGGAACCTAGGGGTAAGACAGGAATAAAGACACAGACCTACTAGAGAATGGACTTGAGGATATGGGGAGGGGGAAGGGTAAACTGTGATAAAGTGAGAGAGAGGCATGGACATATATACACTACCAAACGTAAGGTAGATAGCTAGTGGGAAGCAACCGCATAGCACAGGGAGATCAACTCGATGCTTTGTGACCACCTAGAGGGCTGGGATAGGGAGGGTGGGAGGGAGGGAGATGCAAGAGGGAAGAGATACGGGAACATATGTATATGTATAACTGATTCACTTTGTTATAAAGCAGAAACAAACAAACAAAAAGTATTGGCATTAAAAAAATAAAGTATTTGGCATTTGACTCAAAAAAATATATATATATATTTGTCCATTCAAATTTTAAAATAAAACTCTAACTCATTCCCTTTGTCTCCAATCCAGTCCACCACTCTAGAGCAAATCACCATAATCTGTCACTTGGTAAACTGAAATAGCCCTTTTTCTGGTCTCCCACTTTTCATGATTGTCCTTCTCCAATTTATTCTCCATACAACAGCAAAAGGATCTATTAAATTCATGTAAATATGATTGTGTCATTCCCCATCTTGATATTCTTCAATGATTTCCTATTGCAGTTGAGATAAAATGCAAAATCCTTAATTTTTCTAAAAGGTAATGCATGATCTAGCCAATGCCAAACTCAGTCTTACTTCTTGTAAATTTCTTACTTCTTGTAAATTTCTTCCTACTTCCTACCTCTATTTTTACTGGACACCTTTCATTTTCATAAACCTGCCCCAATATTTCACACCTCAGATCCTTTCCACGTGTTACTCTCTCTTTTTAGAATTCTCCCCGTTTTTTAGTTATCAACCTAAATATTACTTTCTCAGAGGGATTTTTGTTACCCCTACAATACTAAATCCCTCTCATAATCAATTGCACTGTACACTCTCATTTTTCTTCATGGCACTGAGCACAATGTATATATTTGGTTTCGTTTTTGTCGTTCTCCTTTAATAAATCACGAGCTCTATGAAGGCAGGAATCAGATATTTTGTTCACCATCGTGTACACAGTAACTAAAACAGTACCTGACGTTTACCAATACTGTCAATTGACTAGTCAACTGAAAGAACCAATGAATGAATAAGTGAAGTAAATAGAAAGATAACAAATATTCAGCTGATATACACCATGAAAAACTCAGGGAAAGCTTCCTTTTTCAATCTCCATGGTCTCTGCAGCTTCCATCAATTTGTTTTCATCATCCCCCATGATGAACAGTAGACAACAGTTAAGTGAATTCACTTGGCATCTCTTTAGATATTTGAAACAACTCATGTTTCTGAATTCTTTTAAATTCTTTCATCTTTCATAAGATACAAAATAATTGCATGAATTTAATATGTATCTTTTATGTTTCTGTTATGTTCAAGGGACTTGCCTGATTTAATGGAGAATGCAAGAGTAGATAATAGACCTGTCCTCAAAAAGGACAATCTAGGGGACGTAGAAACAAACACAACTCAAAGTATTAATACAAGGTGACTTTTGTTTTAAGAAACTTCAAAAGACTTTAATACTTCTAGCTTCTGAGAACTTTATGGAAGAGCTAGTAGTTGAGCTGAACTTTATAGGACAGGTAAGATTTCAATAGAGCAACATGGGGAAGATATAATGGCATTCCAGGGAGAGAAAAAAGTATTAAAATATGCACATCTTTAGAAAACATAGAGCATGTTTTGGAAAGAGAAAGGAGCCCAGTTTTCTTGGAGCATATGTTATAAGAAGCAGCTACCTTATGACCCCACAATTCCACTCATGTGTATATATTTTAAAAAAATAAAAATATTAATTCAAAAAGATACATGACCTCAATGCTTACAGCAGCATTATTTACAATTCCCAAGATACAGAAGCAACTTAAGTGTCCATAAACAGATGAATGGATAAACAAGATGTGGTATATATAAACAATGGAATACTATTCACCCATAAAAAAGATCAAAATTTTGCCATTTGCAGAAACCTGGATGGACGTGGAGGGCATTATGCTAAGTGAAATAAGCCAGACAGAGAAAGAGAAATGCTGTATGATATCACTTATATGTGGAATCTAAAGAAATACAATAAACTAGTGAATAAAACAAAAATAGAAACACAGACATAGAGAACAAACTAGTGGTTACTAGTGGGGAGAGGGAAGGGAGAGGGGCAATATAGGGGTAGGGGAAAAAAGGTTAATATGGGACTACGTGAAACCATGTGTATGAAACTTTTGAAAATTGTAAAGCACTATAGAATTTAAAGAATTTTTCATTCAATTAAAGAAGCAGCAGCAAAATATAACTGTAAAGAAGGGAAGACAACAATTTTTGGAGGCCATTTATTCCCTGGATTTAGTTCTACTTATAGAGAATTACCATCTATTGAAACTCTTTTGCACATGGCAAAAGATTAGACTGGAGCATGAGAAACAATTGTATTATGTAAGGAGACCCTGCACCCCTAGTTGAGGGGATATAAGTGAGATGATTTCTACAATTGCTTAGGAAATAGCACTATAGACGACAAGTAGGATGTGGTGGAGGGAATGGAAAGAAGAGTAATGTTAGCCATTGGTTGTGATGAACAAACTCAGGTATGTTGTATATTCTGTGAGATTTCTCCAGCGGAATTGAGCCTCAATCACTCACAGCAGTACTATGCCCCCTAACACACCTTCACTGGCTTTCTTCCCTTTTCTGTTTCACTTTCTCACTTCCTTTCCAGTTCTTCCTGGAATCACCTCCCAAATATGCTCCTCACACTCACATCCGTGATTCAGAGTCTGTTTCTGGGAAAACTCAACCTAAGTCAGATGATATTAATAATAATACAAAACACAAAATTAGGGCAAGCTGAGGGTAGGGGTTGGAAGGAAAGGATCAACATTGATTTTGACATTTTCAGTGAAGCTGGAATTTGTATTATTAGCTGAATCAAATCCATGCAAAACATAAAGTAAAACATGAATTGATAAAATATTTGTAAATGATGCCAAATTGTGAAAATTTACATCTGCAAATATTTTACATCTGCATCTTCAAGTTTTGTTATTAAACATTCTTTTTCTAGCAAACTGATTAAAAAATCAAAGCACCTGAGGGCTGTGGTTTACACACACACCAAAGAGCCCAAGGCTGAATTCCAAAAATCCTCTGAAAAGGCTACATTAAAAAAATATATATATATATATATTTTAAGCAAATATTTGTAAATGATGCCAAATTGTGAAAATTTACATCTGCAAATATTTTACATCTGCATCTTCAAGTTTTGTTATTAAACATTCTTTTTCTAGCAAACTGATTAAAAAATCAAAGCACCTGAGGGCTGTGGTTTACACACACACCAAAGAGCCCAAGGCTGAATTCCAAAAATCCTCTGAAAAGGCTACATTAAAAAAATATATATATATATATATTTTTGGCTGCATTGGGTCTTCGTTGCTGCACGCGGGCTTTCTCTACTTGCGGCGAGTGGGGGCTACTCTTTGTTGCGGTGTGCAGGCTTCTTATTGCGGTGGCTTCTCTTGTTGAAGAGCACGGGCCCTAGGCGCACAAGCTTCAGTAGTTGTGGCTCCCCGGCTCTCGAGGGCGG
>NW_020172364.1:8530650-8569648 GCF_003031525.2 Neophocaena asiaeorientalis asiaeorientalis
CACCAGGGAAGTCCCCAAAATCTCAATTTTTAATAGAGAAAACAGGAAAATAAAATCCCTCCTTTTTATTCAACATATACCAAATAAAATTCCAACAGAATCTAAGTTAAATATAAAATCTGTAGTCATGAGGGAATAGGAAAAAATAAAAATCAATATTTGATCTATAAGTGATGGAGGAAACATAGAAACAAACAACTCAGTTACAAAGTAAGAGATTAATAGATTTAACTACATATTTTTAAATATTAAAATTAAATATAAATTATTAACTGTGAAAAAATTTTAAGTATATTATATACAAAGGGTTATTATCTTTAATATAAAGAATTATTGTAAATAATAAGCTGAATACTTCAAATGTTAAAGAGCAAACGGCATCCTAGGGATACCAATAGAAAGAAAATACAAATAAATAGCATACGAAGAAGTATTAAACTTTTTGACATATTTCAGTTTCACTTATCAAATTGGTAAAATTTTAAAATAATAGTTGCTGACAATTCTATGAGTTACTCTTCTCATCTGCTCTGGGAAATTGGTCTGGATCTGCAATCTCTTATCCACACTTTCAAAGTTCAAAGGCTTTTCATAGCTTATTTGGTGGCAAAAACAGACTTGAACTGATATGAGGCTACTGAAAATTTTTATTTATTCTACTTAGTGAGAATATTAATACATTTTGCTAAAGAAATATTAATGTATTTGATTGAAGGTGTTTCTCTATAACTAAAGAAGGATGTTACCGTATGTAAGGTGAATGCAACATACTATCTTTCTAAAATCCTAAAATTTCTAAATTCCAAAACATATATGACTCTAAGGATAAGGGGTTGTGGACCTAGACTTTAATTTTTGGGAGAGGAGCAATTTTTCAGCAGTTTGGCTAGTGTCTTAGAGAAGTTCTACATTTGGCCTAAAAATAATAATATACTTAGGTACTTATTCTAAGAAGTCCTCAATAACATGCAGAAATATTTATAAGTAAGGATATTCACAGGAGTGTTATATCTAATATTAAGAAATTGAAAATAACCTTTATGTTCATCAAAAGGAGAGTGTAAGATAAACAGTGGTGCCAAGAGATGCTGAATACCATAGTAAAATCATACATTCAAGGAAATTGGATGACAGGTACCAGAGTTGAGGTAAGAACAAGACATGAAATAAATAATACCAACTGTATATTTATAGAAAAAAAATACTTGAAGGAAATTATTAACTCTGGAAAGTGGAATTATGGGTTGTTTTATTTTTTTTAATTTCACTCTTATAAATAAATCCTCCACAAATTATGTGTGACATTTACAAGCAGAAAAAAGTACGAGTAATTTAATTTTAAAATTTGAGATTCTTTCAATTATTTAATCTCAGAAAGAGCTTTCAAAAATAGAGGCCCACCTTAGACATCTGGAGTAATATTTACATGGCCCAGACTCCCTGACGTGATTAAATCACAGATCACATATTAGCTTTTGTAACTAAAAGAAAATACTTTTCATCCAGCAATTATTGACTCACTCAAGCGTATATTTCAGGGTATTTGTTATTATTTGTCATTTAGTATAATAGAATGTAAAAAAGGGCTAGACACGCTTTAAACCTCAAAATTAAATGTTACAATAGGTTAGAAACATCACCTTACGTTTCTATAGCATCTTACAGTTTGTCGAGGATTTTCACGTATGTTTTCTAATTTGCTCTTTATGTGTATTTCTGTGATTCTGCATTTTATAAAAATAAGGTTGCAAAAATGCAAAAAAGCAGAAAGAATAACAAATTTCGGAGTTTTCACAATCAGGTATTAATAACCATTAATATTTCCATTTTTATAAATAAGAATGAACATTCTCTGGATAAAACTGAAGTCCCCTATCCACATTCTCACAGGTATCTCAAATGTATGTTCATATACGTATATACACATATCTCTCCATGAACAATATGTAGTAATTTTTTGTTTTGTGTGTAGGGGCTATTTTAAATTTTGTACAGTTTTATACTGTACATATTGTTCTGCCCCTTATCTTTATTTCAGTATTATAAGTTCTACCCATATTATACACACACAAACACACACACATACATACCATTTGTGTAAACTACCAAATTTTATTGTCATTTGCTCTTCCAAATAACACTATAAGGTAGACAAGGCAGGGATTTTCATGCTACTTTACAGATGAGTTGTTAAGTGAATTACCAAGATGTATAAGAGGCTTAATTGGAATTGTTCTAACCTTAGTCCAGTGTTCAGTATTTCTTCCCTGATAAAAAGCAACTTTAGACAGAAAAGCCAGACTTACAGAAACATGGAAATTTACTGCTAGTTACAATTGACGTTACCCCAGAGAACATCCGGAGATTTGTCTCTTTTTCACCGACTAAAACAGTTGGAAACAATGACTTCAAGTTTTACTAGTATAACTCGTATGTTGAATTCATGACATAAATGATACATAACTGTATGTGATTCTTTAACTGTCCTTTAAATTTTAATCAATGGGAGTAAGTCTTCCCGGGCCCTGGATAACAGATCCATAGGTCTCATTGCTTCAATTCTTAGGTTATAGTCTTATGGTTACTTTAAACATAAATAGAGTCTGAAATTAGATGTTATAATGTTCTGTCCAAGATACTAGCCAAATTTGTGAAGCAAATTTCTGCTTCTTGGCAAAGCAGCTAATTGTTCCCTGGCCAAGTTTGGGTCTATTTCAGGCTGTAGGCCTGCAGTGGGGAAGGCGAGAGACTCAGCATAGCAAGGTCCTTCTGCTTTCTGCTCCCTCCCTGCTTGCTTTTCTGCCCACTCACCAGCTATTTTCAGATTTCCTTCTACCAGAGTGGCAGCAGGAAAAGAAGGAAAGATAAAGGGTAGTACATTTCTAACTGCATGGGGTGGCTATCATTCATGGGGTGAATGGTAAGAGTCAAATCTTTCTCTTGGTGAAGTTTTTATGAGTTCTGCAGACGTTCTTTGCTGGATCGCTCATTTAAATTTTCTGGATAACTCTATTCCAGGTAGCTACTGTATTTGTCATTCTGTCTTCAGCTCCTGGTTCTCCAGGCTACACATACAGACTCTTCCTTGAGGTCCTCTTGCCTCTCCAGGCAACCCTTTTGGAGAGGATCAAGAAGACCTTAACTAGGTGCTTCCCTGGTGGCGCAGTGGTTGAGAGTCCTCCTGCCGATGCAGGGGACACGGGTTCGTGCCCCGGTCCGGGAGGATCCCACATGCCTAGGAGCGGCTGGGCCTGTGAGCCATGGCTGCTGGGCCTGCACGTCCAGACCCTGTGCTCCGCAACAGGAGAGGCCACAGCGGTGAGAGGCCCGCGTACCGCAAAAAAAAACAAACAACAAAAAAAGAAGACCCTAACTGACATTCTCTCATAGGACCTTTACTTGAACCTTAAAAAATATTCAAGCAACCCTTAGCCACTGGTGATGGATCCCAACGCAGAAGCCCTTTCCAGGCCCTCCCCCGCAAACCCAGACTGTTTTTGTCCTTTAGAATTCCTTGTTTGCAGCCTGATAAATCTTTCTGGGGAAAGAGGCAGGCATAGTGCTTTATACTGCCCAATTTTGGGGAACACATTTGAAAGCTCTTTCAGGGGTTGGCTTGAAACCCTTCTCCTTATGTTTGAGATAAAACATTAACTGTGTCCCTCCCCCCAAATGGGTGGGGTGAAGATTAAGAGCATAACAACATGTTTCGAAAGAAAAGTCTTTGCAAATCCTCTGATCACACTTTCTCTTCTAGTCTTTGTTTTTATTCTTCATCTGCCTGAGAGATTCCATATCCCCAGTATCATTTCATGTAAAAAAAAAATGTGTTGATAAGAAGGGGTTTGTTTTACACTGTGGTAACCAATATTTATACTATTGGCCCCTCAGTCAAAATGAAGAGGGAAAATCTCATTCTGATTTCCTGTGTTACCTGACCAAGTGACACAGGGCTAATTATTTAACCACTCTGCAATTTCCCCTTCATTTAAAATGAAGAATAAATGAGGTAATGGGATAATAGTAGTATTTAATTCATAGGACTGTTGTGATGATTAAATGAGTTAATACATGTAAAGTCTTAAAACATGTCTGACTTGTCATAAGAACTCTGTAAATGCTATTATTTATCTTTCAAACTTCCAGGTATAAAATAAATGTCATAGAGATATAATGTACAGCATGGTGACTATAGCCAATAATACCTTCTGCATGTTTGAAAGTTGCTAAGAGAGTAGATCTTAAAAGTTCTCATAACAAGAAAAAAATTGTAACTGTATATCATGGTGGATATTAACTAGATCTATTGTGGTGATCATTTCAAAATATATACAAATATCGAATCATTATGTTGTATGCCTGAAACTAATATAATGTTATATGTCAGTTTTACCTCAAAAGATAAAAAACAAAGCAAAACAAAAAATTTTAACTCAATTGGCATTTCCCTAACAAGCTTTACTTAATTTATTCTGTCAGTGATACATGCCTTCCTCAGTGTTCCCAGAAAAACTTAGGTGAGCTCTGTCTCTTTGTGTTTTCAAATTCATGTAACACATTCCTATAAATAGGTGTTTATATGCATGTTTTCCCCCATAACCATTTAAGTCAGGGATTTTGATTTATTTATTTTTGTTTCCTAAGCATGTTTGATGGATAAACAAGTGAACACGAAATATATGATGGTGAGACTCAAGAGTGAGGGGATATGGGGACATATGTATGCATATGGCTGATTCACTTTGTTGTACAACAGAAACTAACGCAGTATTGTAATGCAATTATACTCCAATAAAGATCTATTTAAAAATAAATAAATAAATAGATCGAATTGCTTAATAGTGTCAGTAATCAACTGCTGAGGTAGACAAATGAATGAATAAAGCCTGAATAGCAAACAAGTCTCTGAAAGCTCTAAAAAATCACAGAAACATACACAGTTTACACATGGCGGTGCCAATATTTTCCTATTAAAGCCATAAGAATTTGTAAAAAAAACAGACTAAGGAAGCATTGGATCTTACCAGATGTTTAATGATACCAGACTGTGTTCAGAAAGGAAAGCATGTATTTTATAATCATCCCATGTCGTAATTTGTTGAAAGAAATATAAGTCTAAAAAATAGAGATAGCCATTGTTCCCTGTTTCTGTTGGGTAATTCTAGCTGATCATTATGCTTTAAACCTCAAGGAGAGAAAATGAAACTCACAACTGATCAAAGTAGCTAAGTGATGAAACTATTGAGTATTAACACTAAAAAGTCTGATAAAATTAGAAACAATATTTAATTATAATTACCTTGTACTTATAATGACTATGGATAAGAGACTACAATAAATACAGAGTTAAATGTAGCACAATTACATTCTTTTTCTTTTGATTCATAAATAATTTTTAGTATTAAATTAATTCTTTAAAAATATTATAAGGTTAATTGAGACTGAAAGGCACCCAAACAGAAATAAAATTGATTTCCTTGATATTCAAAAGTAATTTAATTATTTTTCAATATTTTTCATTTTTTCAAATGGATACTTTCTTCAATGGTAGAAGGCAGATGCTAAAAACATTAGCAATCATTAGGAGAAAATAATAGTGAAGAAAAGTCTTGCTCTTTTATATGTTATTCCTCTTTAAGCCAAAATATTCCACTTATTTAGTTCCATCAGATCTGAAACTTGGGAATGTTTTGAGCCATAAAAAATAAAGTTATATTAACCCTTATAATGTTCCATGAATTCCTCTCCGTAGCATGGAGAACTACTCTGGAAGCTATGTTGAAACTTTGGATATGTCCTCTTGTGGAATTGTTATCCTGCCTACTTCAGTCTGAGTAAGTCCTGGTAAGTCCCTGGAAAGGTTTGGATGCTAATTTGGGAAATGGGGAATGAGTTAGACTCATTCTGCCTTTGCTTTGCTATTTCACTTTGGGCAAGTTATTCAAGCTCAGCTCTAGCTATAAAATGGGACATTTGTTTAATTATTGGTAAGGTGGAGATGAGTACATTTATTTCCCAGGGTTATTTTAATGCCTAAGGTCAATCTTTATTCAGTGCCTTAGAAATTCCCACATACCCTATAACAACAAGATTATTATGTTAGTAATAGATTTTGATTCCAAGGAACAGAAACTAGTTCAAATAGAGGAGGGATGGGTGGGCAATACTCTTCATGGCGGGAGTGGAGCAGGTCCACTTTCCTCTGTTCTCAACTTGGGATGTACTCATATATTCAGTCCTGCTCAGGGGGTTTCACCCCTTGTCTCAGCAGGTATAAGCACACTTATTTGGTGTATGAAAACTGGAAGCTCAGGGAGGGTATTTAATGCACTCACAGTTTTGACTAGATATTTAAATCAGAAGGACAGGCAGGACCATGTTCCTCTTTACACTAGGGCAGCTCTTCCTAAGAGATCATCAGCTGGCCAAGGCGCAGAGTCAGTTCTGTGGAAAACAGCTCTGAACACTTGGATCATCTCTCTCCAGGTCCTCAGGTTCTGCTGGGTTGTAAGCCACAGACCACCTATGGACCACTCCAAAGGTTGGAGCCCACGAAGCACCCTTGTCCCCTTGTCCCATTTCTGCTTTCATAACCCCTCCTCTTTAGACCTTCTCTTTCAGAAGTTCTCCTTCAGTTTCTTATCCTGCGCGGGCTTAATAACTAATCAGAAAGCGTTTAATGGCCAATCAGATGGAGCCTTAGGACCTAGCGACACAAAATACACTTTATACCCTCATTGAATACATGGAGTCAGATCATTGGAAATACAACTGCTGCTTTTTGTCATTTTTGAGGAAAGAAGAGTGATTCATTTCCTTCTTGATACATCAAGGGCTGACAACTGGGGCTTCTTGATAAAGCAACAAAAATAAGTAAATACATAAAAGTCCAAAGCACAAGCAGTTTCCCAGCCTTGTCACAACATCATAGGTACTCAAACAGATTTTCAAGTGAGGAAATAAAGTACTGTACTCAGGCCTCACAGGAAGTAGTGTTCCAGGTACTGAGAAGACTACCTCTCAGAGGCCACACCATTTTTCCTGCTGCTCTTTCTCTCTGCACATTTTGGATCCATTCTCCCCTTTATTATCCAGCTTCCTTGATATATTCATCTTGCACATAATCATGATTACGATCATTATAGTATGATCATTATTCTCGGATATACATTATGACTTCTTAGGTCTGGCATCTACCTTCAGCTGGCAATGGTCTCTGTGTCTCTTAGATCAGAGAGACAATTAGATTAGCCCAGATTAGTATCAACTCTCTGAAAACACCAGCAAGATAACCTGATGACCACCAAAGTAACCTGTTGATAAAGGAGAGTTTACCGCTCAGTAGCATCTCAAAACAAAGGAATAGAAAGGGTGGGATATATATGAGGATTTGGAGGTCTAGTTCAAAGTCTTTCAACGCTGGAGCCAACTTGAGATTGAACAAGTTTGTGACTTAACAGTTTAGGGTTGATGGACACAGAGAAGAAAGGGTTTCTAAGGGTGTTGAAAAAACAGTCTTCTGATGAACCTACTGAAGTTACCTATCGTCCTAAGAAGGAGTAAGAGTAGTTGAGTAGTCAGTTGTTCAGATAAATGGATTCAGAGGGTAGTCATTGAAACAAACACTAAAGTCACTTGGAACTTCATCTTCTTGGGCTAGAGTTTCCCAAAGTCATGTTAATTTAAACAGTAACCTGTGTGTTTTAGATAGTTTTCTGTTCTCAAGTCTCAATGCTGACTGTGATTAGAATCATTTGGAAGGGAGGGCATTAAAAAAGTACACATCATCCCACATTGGGACGTTTAAATGTTTATCTTCAGGGGAGGTGCTTGGGCATCGGTAAATTTTTAAAAAATTTCCCAGGTGATTCTAATGTTCAGGTGTGTGGTAAACCAATGACTTAGATAATCTTTTGAAGCCAAGCCATAAAAGTCATATATATATGGCCACTCAGTGGTTTTGCCATGTTTGATCAGCTATCTATCTATCAGTGGTGGTGAGGGAGGAGGGAAGAAAGCTGGGACATGAGAAATATAAGATTGCTCCTTCTAGGGACAGTGGATGTGGCAGCTAACTGGAAACTTGTCTACCAGAGGTATTTATTATCCCTAGGGAGTGCCTGATCTGAGATGAACCATGGTATGTGCACTCCACCCACATTTTTTATCCAGGTGTTAAAAGACCAACACCCCTGGAAGTCATAAGGGTTTGAACTGCCAGGACATGAGTATGTCAGGAGCCTGTGTAGGCTGGATACACAAGGTGCAATGATTGCTACTGATGACTAGAAATGGGTGGAGACAGCAGAGGGAATTTTGTTTTGTTCCTAAGCCATGGCCCAGAGTTTCCAAAGAACAGACACTGAAAAGATGATGAATCAGCTAATCAGTGTGGGAGTGCCAGATTATGGTCAGAAAAAGGCTGTGGGAAACAGAGGAATGGAGAAGTGGGGAAATGGCTAGAGGTCTATTAGGGCAGAGAAGGGGTTTGACAGGGATTTAAACTAGGGTCCCATCATATTCTCGGTGGAGGAGGGTAACGAAAGCAGGAACTAGAGGTGAGACACTAGGGACAGCAGCGGAAAGAATCTGGCCACACGGTACCAGAGAAGAAAAAGGATTCAGTCTGGGGATAGTTGCTGTTGGTGTTTTGATCTCAGGCTACTTGACAAAAGTAGAATTGTAAAGATTATCTACAATGACCTACCACAGCAAGCAGGGAATAGAGGGTTAGTAGCAGGAAATGGGAAGGGACAATCTTTCAGTGTTTTCCCCAGTGAGACAAAAAACAGATGAATAAAGAATACCTCAGAGAATCATTGTTCTCAGGGAGGATGGCATCAGATCCATAAGTTACTTACTAATGGACCAGAAAAATTGGAAGGGAAGAAAAGCAGCCATAATACTGAATAATAAGGCAAAAACTAGTTTGGCAAGATTATGGCAACACAACTATGTCATATACTACTAGTTTATGAAATCCCTTTGAAGAGCAAGTTGTTCTCAGAAAATGATTTGACAATGCCATTTCTAAGTATAACTCTTCGAGAAATTCTTACAGAAGAAGATATTCACAAGGATGCTCAAAAAGTGTTGATTGTAAAGACCCATAATTAGAAATAGTCCCAATGGTTGAAGAGGGACTAAATTAATTATGATACTTTAATATCAGGGAATACAGTATGTAAATTAAAATAAATAACTTTGACTCTAAGAATTAACATTTATAGATAATAAGTGAAAAAGCAAGTTGAAAAGGAATACATGTAGTGTAGTAGTACTTATATTTATATATATTTAAATATATAGACAAGTAATATATTTCATTTATTGATACATACGCATATTTAGGAAAGATATAAAAATATAGATTGCATATGCACCAAAGCCACGAGAGCAGTTGCCTATGGAGGAGGAAATGAGGTTTGGAATTGTAGCACTACTTGCTGTATAATAATTTATTTTTAAAAGTCTGAAGCATATACGATATATTATTATCAGATTGGTAGGCTCATGGGTGTTGTCTACATTTTCTTTCGGCTCTACTGATCTTAAAACAAACTAACCAAAAATAAGTATACACAAAACAAAAAGCTCAATCGCTAGATGCTTTTCACAATATTTGGTGAATTTTATTAGTTCAATTTATCAAATACCATATAGGGAATTGAAAATGTAAGGACAATAAGATTTAGTCCATGCTCCCAAGACTCTCACAATATCTGAAGACACACACACAATTATTCAATATAAAGAAAACACACACACACAATTATAAAGGTAAGTATAAACTTTTATGGAAAGACATATAAAGAAGATATTAATTTTTGTTAAGAAATGGGAATTTAAAAAACTACAATGTGGATAGAACATTTTAGATTGGCCACTAGGAAAAGTAATTTTTACAGCAGGGCAAGGAGGAAACGGTGTTCAGAAAGGTGGTAGAGCACAAATAAAAAGGCAAAGAGATACAACATGAAGATATTTTTAATAACAATACTTAGTATTGTGTGATTGGATCATATGGATTGTGGAGGTAAATGGCTGAAAATGGACCTAGAAATTGGGGCTAGTTAGTAAAGAGCCTAGAATGCCATATTAAGAAGCTTGGGGTCCAAGGTGCATTGCAGTAACACAATGTTGCTGGCGATATGGAAGATGGATTGAATTGATGTTAATCTGGAGGCAGGAATATAAGAATACAAGTAATAGCTACCCATCCTGCATTACTAGATGACGAACAATGTTCAGATGGAGTCTCTTCCATGTCAGTCACTACAAATAGAGCCTCATGTCTTTAGAGGTGAGCTGATGGTCAGAGCTGGAAAGATTATCTTGCTCGTGGCAACCCCAGAGAGAAGCCCATATTGAGGCTCAAAATAACCAGAAAAGTAGAGCACAAAGTTGCTCTTCACCCAGTGGAGAAAGCTTTCTGTTGACTATTTTTCATTATAAAGAATAAATAAATACGTTTTGCAAAGCAAAACTGGCTTTCTTGAATGGTTCCACTGTAAACAGGAGCCCTTTGTAACTGCACCCTTAAGATTCTGTTCAACCTGCCAAAGGGTTGGTCCCCTTGGCTGGAGTAGTAACACAGATTGGCTCCTTCACAGGAAAATTGAGAATTTGCAATAAACCATCAAGGACTCTGAAAGCACTTGTTTGAGTGATATTGGTGCTTGTGGTTAGAGTGACATTCTGGCTGAGACAGAATTTTTTCTTTAACTCCCACCCTACTCTCCCCATACCTTAGAAAGAATACTGTTTTGTATGTCAGGGGACTTTGAGCTTACCTCAGTGAAACCCTTTCATCCTGTGAGTTATTTATAAAGTTGCTTTACCGCTCTGGGTTCCAGATCCCTCATCTGAAAGTAAATTTTATTTCTCTCAACTAATTCCATCTTTGTCTGGGTGTATGGAATACAATAACCGTATTACTCAGTAGCTGAGCTTGACTTCCTCATTCGGTGTCCTTCAAATTCCTTCCACTAATAAAAGTGAAGGGAGTGGAATGTTTTTGACGTGTCTCAGAAACATTCCTGTGTGTCATCTAGACTTTGAGGGGAAGGATGATCTAAATGTGGTTCCTGATCCACAGAGGATTTGGCATAGAGCAGTAAGTATCAGTAGTTCAAGGCCAAGCAGATGAAGATGGGTGTAATTCAGCTGATCCCAAAGGATCTCAACTTGGCACCAGGTGACTCTCCCGTAAGTGTGTGTGGACTATGGCCTTTTCAGGCTTCCTGGAGAATTCCTCTGGGGACAAGTTATGTGCTTGGCTCTACCTCAGACTATTTTTATGGTTCTTATTTTTGTTGCTAACATTTGGCCCAGTCAGAGAGTCTTTCTCTGTCTTATGATGAGGTTGAAGTCCTTACCCATCTTACACTTCAGAGTTTTGTTAGTGAATTCAAAGTAATGTCTGTGCCTTTCTTCTAAAGAAGGAATTTGAAACTGGTAATCTAAAGGCCATTTCGAAAGCAATATTCTTAGTCTTGCCCAGGTTCAGAACTGGGCTTAGGGTATGCAAGGCAGTGTAGAAAAAGCTTTGATAAAGTTCTTTTACTAGCTGTGAAACGTTGGGCAAATTATTTACCACCCAGGATCTTCAATTTATTTGTAATTAAAATCAGGAACACAATGCCCACGTATAAAAATTTTTACAATGGTCACTTGAAGGAGAAGATTCACTTAAGAAATCTTGGAGCCAAGGAGGTGTTCAGCACAGATTAGTTCAAGTTACTACTCTATTCAGCGTAATCAATCAAAAAAAAAAAAAAAAAGAAAATGCTGTTGCTTTCTAATAGCAACCTTGAATTTCAAAATTGCATTTTCGTAGGTTATTTTTTTCAGTTTCATTTTAAGATTAAAATAATGTTATTAATAAATAGGTTACAGCAGTGAGAATATGATAGAAGTGGGAAGTAGGATGGTGATGTAGCTTTCTGATATACTCATCTTCTCAACTGGCTCCACCACTGCTCACTGTTGTCATGCCTTACAAACTAATGTATTTCTCTGGGACTTTTTTATACCTCTCTTTCCATTGATCTTTCTGGGTAAAAGCCAAGTTTCTGATTACTCTGTGTTGACACCTGAGTAGTCAAACATAGCTGGAGTAAAACAGATAAGTATGCTGTGATTTACAGCTCACTTTATTTATGTGTATGTTTTAAAATTTTTATTGGAGTATAGTTGATTTACAATGTTGCGTTAGTTTCAGGTATACAGCAAAGTGAATCAGTTACACATGTACATATCTCCGCTCTTTGTTTTTTTTTAGATTCTTTTCCCATATAGGACATTACAGAGCATTGAGGAGAGTTCCCTGATGAAATCCCATAATGAATCTAATGCAATAGATTCATTATCTATTTTATATACAGTAGTGTGTATATATCAATCCCAATCTCCCAATTTATCCCTCCCTCCCTTATGCCCTGGTAACCATAAGTTTGTTTTCTACATCCATGACTCTTTTTTAGTTTTGGAAATAAGTTCATTTGTACCCTTTTTTTTGATTCCACACGTAAGCGATATCATATTTGCCTTTGTGTGTCTGACTTACTTCATTCAGTATGACAATCTCTAGGTCCATGAATGTTGCTGCAAATGGCATTATTTTGTTCTTTTTTATTGCCGAGTAATATCCCATTGTATATATGTACCACATCTTCTTTATTCATTCCTCTGTTGATGGACATTTAGGTTGCTTCCATGTCCTGGCTATTGTAAGTAGTGCTGCAATGGATATTGGGGTACCTGTATCATTTCGAATTATGGTTTTCTCCGGATATATGCCCACAAGTGGGATTGCTGGGTCATACGGTAGTTCTATTTTCAGTTTTTTAAGGAACCTCCATCCTGTTCTTTAGATTTACAACACAAACCTCAGATGTGACCTCAGGGCTACTGAGCAATCCAACTACACCGCCTGAGTCAATTTACCCTTCTCCTCTCTTTGGACACCTAGTTTATGCCTTTTCTCATATCTGAAAACCTCTCTTACATCCTTACTGGTGCATATAAATTTGCTTTTTATATTCACCTGAAAAACAAAAAAAAAAGCCATCAAAATAGAGATTCAACATTCTCCCTCCAACAAACTAAACCTGAGCTGCATTAGAATCTGTATTTTGTGCTATCCTTTCTGTTAAAATGATGAACTATCCCTGTTCCTATTTAAAGTCAGGATTTTCACTTGTGTACTGAAACGTATTTCCTCTTAACTTCTCAAGGACATTACTCCTACATCATAAATCTTACACTTTCTGCCAAAGTATTCTGACATCGCAAACCTGCTATAATATATTTTATCTTAAGACAACAACAACAAACCTTTACAGATCCCATGCTTTTGGCTCCTTAGAAATTAGTCTGTACATGCTGCCCTCATCTCTTCCCTTCCATTTGTTCCTCAACACATTCTAATCAGGAACCCATTCCTCCGCTTCACTGAAACTACTTGTCAGGGACACCAACAAACCTCATTAATCAAATTCAATCATCAGTTCTGTTTTATATTATTTAACTTAGAAGCAGCATTACCAGAGTTATTGCCCCTTTTTGAAATGCTTCTACTTTTGGTTTTCAGTACCTTCTCGGTTAGACAAAGGCATTTTACATTTGTGAAGGGCACTGTCCCACAGCAGCTTCACATGTAGATAAGAATAGAGAGAGACTTTTCTCAAATAATTTGTGGATGTGGCATTTTGGGTAGGCAGTGACATCCATTCAGTTTCATGGGAAATATATAAAGTTTAAGAGGGATATGCTGAGAAAAACACCACCAACTTTGATAAGAGACTAAGAGAGTCCAAAAGGAAAAACAAATGCCTTTGGACTCAGATTTCTATGAGCAGGCAGTAGGCTGAGAAAAATTCTCAGCTGCAAACACAGGCCATTTTTTGATGAAAAGGAAAGACGTCTTAGAGGCAGAGCTGAGAAAGAGAAAAATATTGGATTGAATATGACAAAGAGAAAAAGAAAAAGTTATATGTATATATATGTGTGTATATATATGTATATATATGTGTGTATATATATAAAAAGAATCTGAAAAACATTGGATTAGAGAACAACTCTAATTGGTTCGACTGGAAACATTGGCTTAAGGAATTTAATTTAAAAACTATTCCCTGCTCCTAGAATAGGGGGTTCTGACATCATATGCTAGCTGTATTTCAGAATTGCTTACAGACAGTGATTGCTATGTCACTCCCCGCCCATCCCTATTTTGACTGAGAGTGTCTGTAGCTGTTTTCCTGGCTTTGTAACTTTATTGTTGGATAACTTCCTTTTTTAAAAATAGCTCCCTGGACTGGAGCTTCATCCGCTACTGACAAGCTTCATCTATATCCCAAACTGATGCAGATCACAAGATTTAGCACTCCGAGTCTAATATGATTGGATGATATTTGGGAATCTTGTATGGTTGAGTGTAATCTGTATGTGGGAGGGACAGAAATTTTACAGGGATTGTTACAGTAATAGGCTCCCATGAATTTTGCCTCCACGTATCTGTGTCCTTGGGTTGTTCTCTGCCATATTAACTCTGGCGCAGAGACTTTGAAAAGGGCTCATGCACTGGGGCTCACTTGTAATCCTTTACCACGCTGTAAAGAAACCCTGGCGGGAATGACCATGTGGAGGGAGAGGCCAAACATCGCCGCTATCACAGCAAAGTCTATCCCCCAACCATCCCGCCAACTGCATATCGCTACATAATTGAGCCCAGATGAGATGGACAGAATAAACATCCATTCAAACTATAGAATCATGAAAAATAATAAGTCATCATTGTTTTAAGCCACTGTGTTTGAAGGTAATTTCTTATGCATCAATAGATAACTGATACAATATATTCTTGGTTTCTAGAGAGCAAAGTAGCAGTTATATCTTTATTAACTGGGACTAAATGTCCAATAGCCCATGTAGTCAAATACTTGACAGAAGAATCTTTATGTGTTCATTGTCCTTGGCCAGAATATCAGGTGATGGAGAATGGCAAAATAGTCTTAAGAGAGCTGAAAGCAGTTAAGAAAAAGGTATTAACAAATGCTAATATAATACTTGATTTTATTACTATTTATGGTTTAATTAGCTGTCTTTTCAACACATCCTTATCTATACACCTCAGGCAACATATGTGTATTTGGGGAAACATAGCATGCTTAGAAGTTAATAATGTAAGGTTGGTCACTTACAAGTTGGGTGATATCTGAAAAGTTAATTTAAACCTCACTGTATGTGTCACCTCACAGGTAAAGAGAGAAATAATAATGGTGTGTCTACCTCATGGGGTTATTGTGAAGATTCACGAAATTAATACAAGTAAAAACCTTAAAAATCTGCTTAGTGTAGTAAACACTACATGTACATTAGTTCTAATTACTAGTGGAGAGAGCACAAGTCTTCTGATCTTAGCTGTGCTGAGTATGTGACTACCTACTGTTCTCTGATTATGTATGATGTTGAGCAATACATTCTGATCTCTTGAAGCAGCCTCCATTTTCTGTTCTGTATAATGTGAATATTTCTTTATGATGTTTTAGCAAGATAATGAATATAAAAGCATACTTTAAAATGACAAAATTTTACATCATTTATTTTTAAAGTATTTATGGCATAAGGTAAGAATAATGGGTGAAAATTATGAAGAAAACAAAACAAACAAAAAAAGAATCCCCTAACACTCAATGAACAGTCCAAACCCAAAGATGGTACAGTCTGGTTTGAGATAATTTTATTCCATTCTGGTAATCCTTCCTTCCTTCTTGGTGTATTCAGTCATTTATCACACATTTGCTGAGTATCTACTCTCTAACAGGCCAGTGATATTTAGAAAAGCATTCTCTATCAGAGGAGGTATTCAAGCGGAGGTAAAGGTCCACTTCATACCAAACATCCATTGGTGAATGGGTCACATAAGGAATTCAGTCTTCAGATGGGTGGTTGAACTAGATTAGAGATTCCACAAACTAGGTAGCCTTTTTTTCTTCCTTTTTTAAAAATTGAAATATAGTTGATTTACAATGTTTCATGTGTATAGCAAAATGATTCAGTTATATATATATATTTCACATTATTTTTTATTATTGGTTATTACAAGATATTGAAAATAGTTTCTTATGTTATACAGTAGGTCATTGTTGTTTATCTATTTTATATACAGTAGTGTATATCTGTTTATCCCAAATTCCCAATTTATTCCTCCCCCACCCATTTCCCCTTTGGTAACCATAAGTTTGTTGTCTATGTCTGTGAGTCTATTTCTGTTTTGTATATAAATTCATTTGTAACATTTTTTAGATTCCACATATAATTGATATCATATGATATTTGTCTTTCCCTTTCTGACTTACTTCACTTAGTATGATAATCTCTAGGTCCATCCATGTTGCTGCAAATGGCATTATGTCATTCTTTTTTTAATAGCTGAGTAATATTCCATTGTATATATATCAATCACATTTTCTTTATCCACTCATCTGTCAGTGGACTTTTAGGTTGCTGCATGGATAAAGAAAATGTGGTATAGGTAACTTTTTAAAAATACAGATTTCTAGAACCTAGTTCTTGGTTCTACTGAATAAGAATCTAGAAAATGAGAAAGGGACATTACAAAGAGAAGGAATCTAAAAATTTCACCAAAAATTCAAATGTAGACAGTCCACAGACATTGACCAATTTAAAAATGGATTAAAAGGCCTCTTAGGGCTTCCCTGGTGGCGCAGTGGTTGAGAATCTGCCTGCCATTGCAGGGGACACGGGTTCGAGCCCTGGTCTGGGAAGATCCCACATGCCGCGGAGCGACTAGGCCCGTGAGCCACAACTACTGAGCCTGCACGTCTGGAGCCTGTGCTCCGCAACAAGAGAGGCCGCAATAATGAGAGGCCCGCGCACCGTAATGAGGAGTGGCCCCCCACCTGCTGCAACTAGAGAAAGCCCTCGCACAGAAACGAAGCCCCAACACAGCCATAAATAAATAAATAAAACTTTATTTAAAAAAAAAAAAAAAAAAAAAAAAAAAAAAAAGGCCTCTTAGTTCTTTCCAATCTAAAAATATAATAAATCATTTAAAAGGACAATCATATAAAACAAATGAATGTTATTGCTTTCTTAATTTTGACATTTGAGGATTGCGATACAGGCCCCCTTCAGAATTTTCTAAAGAGAACGTTATCATTCAGAGAGTGATAATACTAATCAGGATGGTAGAAAAAAATACACTCCAACACCTCTTATACCAAGATCCAGAGTGTTTGTCCAGTGGTATTAAGTTAAGCATCTTGCTTAACAGATCTAGGTTAGGGGCAAATCCTCTTTTTGAGCTTAGGTAGTTTTGCTCCATTTTTACCCCATGTTCGAGTCACTCCAAAATGTTGATAACAAAAAGGAAAGAGGTTATAACAAAGAGGAAACATAACTGGATCAGCCTGAACCCATTTCTACTATGAGAAAGAGCATGTTATCTGTGAGCAATGGTTACTATCATCATCGTCACTCACAATAAAGGACTAATTGTAAGTTTTTTTATTTCAGGCTTCAAAGTTTAGAAAGAAATAGTAATAAAATATTGGACTTTTTATTGTTATATTAAACAGTTTCTGGTTTTCTAATGGCTTATAGGTCAATCCCTTGTTAATGCCTAATAAAAAATGAGAATACAACGTTCGCTTTTAGAAGCAGGAAATAACATCATTTTGGAACACACATCATTAAAAATGGAGGTATTTTAGATTTATCTGTTTAATTTCCTCATTTAACATGTGTTTTCCCTATGTCCTGGAGAGGTAAGTGATCATGTATCATTGGCAGAAATGGGAGCTAGAATTTGTCTTCAAATTCCACTCTGGTGGGACTTCCCTGGTGGTGCAGTGGTTAAGAATCTGCCTGCCAACGCAGAGGGCATGGGTTCAATCCCTGGTCTGGGAAGATCCACATATCGTGGAGCAACTAAGCCCGTGTGCCACAACTACTGAGCCTGTGCTCTAGAGCCCACGAGCCACAACTGCTGAGCCCGTGGGCCACAACTGTTGAAGCCCACGCACCCTAGAGCCCGCGGGCTGCAACTACTGAGTCCACACACCACAACTATTCAAGCCCGCATGCTCTAGGTCCTGCGTGATGCAACTACTGAGCCCACGAGCCACAACTACCGAAGCCCATGCACCTAGAGCCCATGCTCAGCAACAAGAGAAGCCACCGTAGTGAGAAGCCTGCGCACAGCAATGAAGGCCAATGCAGCCAATAAAAAAAAAAAAAAAAAAATTCCAGTCTGGTGATTTTGTTGTTGTTGTTAAGTCATACCTATGCCAATTAGAAGTCTACACACTATTTCTAGTCATAAGATTACTTTATATGGATTTCAGAGCAGGCACCATAAATGTATAAATACCTATGTATTTATTTTAAATTTCTTGAATACTAAAGCATGTGAGCATTCGTGGTCTCACATTTAGTCAAGAATATCTTTCCACTATTTGTGCATTGAACACTAACAAGTAGATTCCTTTGGAAATTTGGCATTGCTTCCTGAACTAGAATTAAAGAAAGTTTTCTCCTGAAACAACTGGAAATATAGTACATGTTCTATTCGTTGCTTCATACCAAAGCCAGCCTTATAATTCCTATTCTGATTTTGTCTGGACAAGCCCAAATTAGCTACTACATGACTAGCCCAGACACCCATTCATAATCAAAATTGGTTGGCAAATGGCAAGAACTTTGGCAAAAGCTGTGTTTTCCTGTGCTCTTATAAACTGCTTAGAGGGAAGTGAAAGTTAGACAATTACTGTTTTCCTAATGAACCATCTTAGAATCATACAGTGGTAGTCTTTATTAGAACAAAAAGGCACTTTGGGGATCATTTGGTTCTGTTTCTGTGAAAAGGACCAGGTGTTTGCTTCTTTCACTCCATCATCCATCTGTCAAATATTGATACTTTTAGAAAAACAAAATTAAAATTAATTAGTAGAAAAAAGATAAGCAAAATATAGGCCTTATGTTTTATCAGGTTTCCAAAAGAAGTAAAGTGACCCTGTCAGAATGTGATGGAATATTTCTAAATATTTGCTCTCAATTTCTGTACTCATCTCAGACCAGTAACAAAAATTTTAAGAACTGACACTAGTCTGAGGGTCCTGCACCAATACAATTACCTCCTTCATTTTATACATAACATCCCTGAGACTCCTGGACTGACTTTCTCAAGATCACAGAACCAGTCATCATCAGAGATAGGATCTGATCCCATGACCTTCGATGTGTAAGTCAATGCCCTTGTTAACAGAGGGCTGCCTGCACTAGTAACTTTTAATGTGGACATAAGGAAATCTTAGAAGATGTCTGTGCAATTCAGGTACCTGTGCAAGTCACCACCAGAGTTCAAATTGATTTAAAATATGTCACTTTTATATAAATTCTAAGATACTTAGGAGTTGGGTTCTTTAACATTTCTCTCATAGATGAGAAAGGCTAAGAAACTTTTAATGTAGTTTTTATATTTTTATTTTAAAACATAAGAGTATTAGCTTTGTTAAATGATTAAATTGAATATAACAATTTTAATATTTGACTTTACCCAAGAGTTCAAATCATAACAAGTCCATGTGATTTACGCATTTCATTTTTCTTATTTTTTCTGGATGCAGAATGATATTCAAACGGATGACACTTATTTTTGCCTTCGTAATTAAATTCTCCCTAGGGAATAGACTACCTAACTGACCTTGATAGTTTTTATAAGTGTCACAAAGGACTCATAGAAGAAGATAAAATACCAGAAAAAACAAAAACAAAAAATTTCATAGATAAGTTTGCATGTTGAAAATGTAAAACTTCCTAGTTCTTAAGTTTTATTTTGGTTTACATGTTACTGATTGATAGATGAGAACAGTTAAGTTAATAATATTGTAGACATTTTATTATGTGTTCATAAAATTATGTACAGTATAAATAGTCAGTTTCTAACTTATCAATTGGTTGGTACATTAATGATCCAAATGTTAATTTCTAGATAAGACTTTTCTGACTTATTTTTTTAATTTCCCAGAGGAAAAATATGTATAAATTCTTTCAAAGTACTCCAGTTATTATATAGATTTACTTTGTATATACGATTCCTGGATTATAATATAATACTTTCCTAGCAGAATGATAGAACCTTAAAGTTATGTTTAGATATGTGTTAATTTTTTAAATGTGTACAGAATTCCAGGGAAGCAAGAATAAACCTGAGTCATCCTTGATTAAACAAGGCACCACATCACTCTAACAGCCAATACCTTCCCATTAAAGAATAATGGATTCTCCTCTAGTTCCATAACAAAGGCAGTACCTATCACCTTGAAGGCTCTAGAGGACAAAGAGATGGACATCTTAGCCAGACACTCTAGGCCTTGAACTACTTACTTCCAATTAGCTGTAGTTCTTCAATTGTTCAAAGGCTTATTTGATCCCAAATATTGTGCTCAGAAACGTAAAAGCATATTTTTACATAATGGGGTTGAAATGAAATGATTTCAAGTCATATATCTTCTCTTAGTAATTTTGAACACACAAGAGTCAATAAAACACTGGAATGAAAAGTGACCCATTGGGAAAATTCAAGATGGTGGACTGTAAAAAGATGTTGAAGAGTTTAAAGAAATTCACAAATGTTGAATAAAAAACTTTCATAAAATCCCAATTAATTTACCTAGTTTAGTTGGTTCTGCAAGAGCTTCTTGTTATTGACAGCCTCCTCCCCCACAATAAGGGATGAAATCAACTCTTCAGTAGACTAAAGCAGATTTACCATGGAGCTAATGAATGTAAACTTTCTATAGACCCTTCCTGAGGTCTGGTAGGAGCCCTTGCATTGTATCCCTATGGTCTTATACTGTTATAAAGTTTACATATTTTTCTTTTCACTCAACTTCCTTCTGTCACACTTCCATTCATGAAGTGTGGCCTTGGAGTGACCACAGGGAGATTACATTTAGTTTGAGTTCAATGGACTATCTATATAGATATAGCATACAAATATTTAAGCTAAAGTATTTAAGTTCTACATAGCAGTTGCAATGAGCACACTTAGTACATAAATCTTGGTCTCTAGTACCATATCCACTGACAGGAATTGCGGTTCCTAAAGTTATGAACGGTACCAGTGTTGGGGCAGGTCAAAGTGAGCCTTGTTAGTCCAGAAAGTGAAAGAACTTGTTAGTCCAGAAAGTAGAAGTGCTCAAAAAAGTATAAGGGACATAGAAACTAGCTTGAAGGAGCTTCCAGTGACCACATATGGTACAATATGATAACCAAAATAAACACAGTAATTAATTATAAACCATTGAGTAAATATGAATTCATGAGTCCACTAATAAATAAGCAAGTAAGTAATCAGAGGAAAAAAGAGAAAGCAAGCAAAAATACAGTAAATGGAGTAAAATATTAACAATAGGGGAATACTGGTGAAGGGTATATACAGTTGTTCTTTTACCACCCGAAGGGATTAGTACTGTTATTACAGTACTTGGAGCTCACAGAAGGCCAAGAAGAGTGCCTCTTCCCACACAGCCACACAAAGAAAAACTCCTAATTTATGGAGGTTTTGTGTAGAGTGCTCAGAATAAGGACATTGTCTCAGTGGCAGGGTAAAATGAGCCCTAGAATAAATACTACACTACACAATCTTAGAAGAGCTTAAAAGCAAGGCTCAAAAGGAACAAACTGTTCCCAAGTAATTTATCATCATACCAGAACAAAGATCAAGAATTTTTATAAGAATACAAAAATATCCAGCAGCATATTAATTCCCTAGCTGCCATATAAAGTATGAAAAACTGTGTGGCTTAAAACAACAGAAATTCATTGTTCTGGAGCCCAGAAGTCTGAAATCAAGGTGTCATCAGGGTCATGCTCCCTCTGAAGGTACTAGAGAAGATGCTATTCCATGTCTCTTTCTTCACCTCTGGTAGCCTCAGGCATTCCTTGTTTTGTAGATGCATCACTCTAATAATCTTCTGTCTTCATATAGTGTTCTCCCTGTGTGTCTTCACATTGTCTTCCCTCTGTGTGTTTCTCTTCCTGTGTTCAAATTTCCTTTTTTAATAAGGACACTAGTCACATTGCATTAAAGCCCACTTTAATGACCTCACTTAAACTTGATTACCTCTGTAAAGACTCTTTTTCCAAATAAGGTTACATTCTGAGGTAATGGGGGTTAGACTTTAACATATCTTTTTGGGAGGAACATGATTCAGGTCATAACAAACACTCAACAATGTAAAATTCACAATGTCTGGCATCTAGTTAAAATTACTAGGCATACAAAAAAACAAGAAATATGATATATAATAAAGAAAAAATCCATCAATCATAAAGAAAACCCAGAACTATCACAGATTTTAGAATTTCTAGAAAGGACATTAAAATACTTACCATAATTATATTTATATATTCAAAAAGATAGAGGAAATGTTGGTTATATTAGGTAGAGACATTGAAGATATTTTTAAAAGACCCAATCAAATTTCTACAAATGAAAATTACATTGTCTGAGATGAAAAATACATCCTCTGGTTTAATGAGAGATTAGATACAGCAGAAGGAAAGATTAGTGAATTGAAGTCATAAGAATAGAGAAACTATCAATATGAAATGAAAAGATTAAAAAGAAAATACTCAGAATCAGTGAGCTGTAGGAGAATAGCAAGCTCCTTGCATATACTCAAGTTCCTGAAAGAGAGGAAAGGCAGGACAAAAAAGCATATTTGCAGAAATAATAATCAAAATTTTTTCAAATTTGATGGAAACTATGAGCTTACAGATTCTGTACGCCCAGTAAACTTCAAACATAAGAACCATGAAGGGAGCTACACCAAGACACATAACAACTGAATTGCTCAAAACCTATAATAAAAAAGAAAAAAAATTTAAACCCAGGAAATAAAACAGATTACATCCAGAGGAACAAAGATGGATAACAGACAATTTCTTGTAGGAAACAATGCAAAGAGGAAGACAGTGGTGCAGCTTCTTGAAAGTGTTCAGAAAAAATGTTGTCAACCTAAAATCCTATACCCAGTGAAAATATCATTCAAAATGATGGCAAACTAAAGGCTTTTTGAGATATACAGAAGCCTACAGAATTCACCAGAAAACCAACACAAAAAAATCTTAAAGGAAATCCTTTAGGAGGAAAGAAAAAATAATACCAGATGGAAAGAAAGGAATTAAGAAGTCTAGAAATGGTAACTATATGTATTAAATATATGTATTAAATCTATATGATATATATGTATTAAATATATATAATTTTGTAAAATTATCTCTTAAATCTATTTAAAAGATAATTAGCTATTTAAACCAAAACAGTACCAATGAAGTTGGTGTTTATAATATATGTGTAAGTGATGTGTATGACAACAATAACATAAAGGCCAACAGAAGAGAAATGGAGGTATATTCTTATAAAATTCTTATATATAAAGTAGTATAATATCACTGGAAAATATAAATTGTAATAAGGTAAAGAAACTTCTGGAATAAAAAAACAAAGAATTGTAGCTAATAGGCCAACAAAGGAGATAAAATGGAATCATAACAAGTGCCAAAAGAAAACAGAAAATAGGGAGAAGGAAACAAAGAACAGATGAGACAAATAGGGAACAAAAAACTAGATGGAAAATTTAAACCTAAACATATCAATAATCACAGTAAATGTGAATCATCTAAACTCACCAATTAAAAGTTAGAGACTATCAAATTGGATAAAAAGCAAGCACCAACTATATGCTGCCTAAAAGAAACCCCACTTTAAATATAAAAACACAGAAAGAATTTAAACATTCCTCTTTCAATAACTGATAGAAAAAGTAGATAGAAAATCAGTAAATATGCAGAAAACTTGAACAACACTATCAACCAACTTGACCTAACTAACATTTATAGAACACTCTACCTAACAAGCACAGAATATACATTATTTTTAAGTGTACACAGGAAATTAACCAAAATACACTATATTCTCGGTCATATCAATAAAAACCAATATCGATAAATTTAAAAGGATTCAAGCCTTACACTGTAGGTTCTTTATCAATAATGGAATTAAATTAGATGTTAATCAGTGAACCTCATATTTGGAAACTAATCAATATACTTCTAAATATATGAGTCAAAGAAGATTTCAAAAAGGAAATTAAAAATTATTTTGAATTGGATAAAAATGAAGGTATCCTCAAAATTTGTGAGATGCTACTAAAGCAATATTTAAAGGGAATTTTATAGCACTAAACATCTGTATCAGAAGGAAATATAGACATATGAGCTGGTGACACTAGAAAGCCTTGGATATGTTACTAACAAAGGTCTTACACCTTTATACCCTACAACATGGTAATGAAACGATATAAAATTGATCCAGGTGGACACATACTTCTTAGTAAATGTTTAAAAACATGACTGTATCAGAACTTTCCACGTACTTTCATATACACTTTCTCCCTAAATGCTGTAAGATATTATTGTTTCTTTTAACATATGAGGAAATTAACTCAGAGAGTTAAAGCGAATTTGAGGTCACACACCCTGTGAATAGCAACCAACATCTAAGACTTTGGAGTTATAACCTAGTCTTTTTCTTATCTGAGATTCAAGAAACTCTATATGACTGTGAAGCATATATAACACCAAGGCATTGCACAGATGGACAACTGTAAATAGTAGGAAACTGGCCAATTTCCCTTTGGGAATTCTAGTACTGCCCAGAATACACATTCTGAGACCAATACAAAGCATTTATTGGGGGCTTTATTGGAGACATGACCAGGAACATTCACAACAGAGGCATTTTACAAGGTTTAGTCAGGAGATTCTGGTGCCTTTTTCCATGTGATACCTTTTTTAACTGAGGATGTGGTTTGAGGATTTAATCTCCCTCAGCAGTTACTGCTTGCTAAACCACTTTACTTTCATCTTTTGAAAGGCTTATGGAATTAAGCGGTGGTGACTTGTAGTGAAATACAGAATAGAGAAAAACAAACCACTTGAAGTGGGCTATATATTGAAGAAAAAGACATTTTATTATCTTAGTCAAGGATGCCATTGACTGGAAGAAGATGACTTAAACGGGTTGCTGTCTGCCAGGCCACAGCATGTGGCAGAAAAACAGAGAACAGTGAGGTCATAGAAGTAGCTCATTATCCCTAACACAATATCGACTTTAACAGAAGCCTGATTGGGTCTTGGTGTCATGTTGAAAAGCACTGGATGGGAAGTCAAGACATGCGGGTTCTAGTTCCAGTTTGACTAGTAACCAGTTGTATGATTTTAGTCAATTCCTCTTTTTTGGCCTCAGTTTCACTATTTGTGAACAAATAATGAAGGCGTAAGTTTAGATGATACGTAGGACCTTTTCCAGCTTGGCAATCAATCAATATATGTTTATTTAACACCAATATGTGCCAGTAACTTTATTATATGCTGGGAATGCACTAAAAAACAAAATAGACTTGATGTTTCTCTTTATTTGAACATGAAGGAAGAGCCAACAAATTGATGTAGAAAAACTTTACAGGGCCTTAAATATTCCTGAGAATTAAGAAAGCCCCAGGAGTTCTACTGCTGTGCCGGAAGGAGACTATATATTTGTATTAAAGTTTTACCGCAACTCCCTACTTTATCCTCTCATTACTTTTTGCTGGAATCATTGCAACCACCTCCTTACTAGTGTCTTTGTCTCCGTTCTCAGTCCCTCCACACAACCATACAAACTGCTATCAGAAGTTGCTATCAGTGTTCCAAGAAACGATTCATATCATTCCCTTTTAAAAATATTTTGCTTTCCCGTGGCCAACAAAAGCACGCACAAATTCCTTAAGATGAGATTTAAAGCCCTCATGCTCTGGTCTGAAATTTTCTTTCCTATTTTTACCCAGCACATACGTTAGTCTGTGCTCTAGAGGAGCTGAACCACTTATGTGGACAACCATAATATGTACTATCTCTCTTACCAGTGTTAATTTCTGCCACTACACCGGGGGCTCTAGGAGAACAGAGACAGTGTCATATTAATATCTGAATCCCTGTGTATAGGCCGGCACTTGGTGGCACTGTAGGTACGCAATAAATATTTGTGGAATTGATCGGATACCCTTTTGGCAGGATCTTTCCCTACCTGTTGTGTCTTTCACACTGCAAGCTCTCAATAAATAACTGTTGATTGTTGCTCCACTAGTGCTAGGCCGTGGTCTGTGAACTGCCAGCATCAGCTACAGCTGGGAACTTATAAGAAATGCAAATTCTTGAGACATGTCCCAAGTGTCTTTGAAGGTGGGAACTACAGAAACACCAGGCCTCTCCAGAATTCTTATGCATGATAAGTTTGAAAAGCAGCCCACTAAACCATTACCAGAGATTAATTTATAGACTGACTCATTTTTCATTTGATAAAACTGTGGTATTTAACCAGTGCCAAAATACTTTGGCTAGGAGTTCCAGTAGTTGTTATAAATCTAAAGACAAAGCCAGAATAAGGCTGGAGCATTGGCAAAGTTGAGACAAATGTCAAGATTTTTTAAGCTACTTTGCTTATCACAGCTCCATTGTAATCTTTAGCTCTACTCCCAATAAGAAAATAGCAAAAATAAACACTTGCCAAAGTTGTATAATGTGATCAAACTCCCCTAAGTGTCCATCAACAGATGAACGGATAAAGAAGATGTGGCACATATATACAATGGAATATTACTCAGCCATAAAAAGAAACGAAATCGAGTTATTTGTAGTGAGGTGGATGGACCTAGAGTCTGTCATACAGAGTGAAGTAAGTCAGAAAGAGAAAAACAAATACCGTATGCTAACACATATATATGGAATCTAAGAAAAAAAAAAAAAGGTCATGAAGAACCTAGGGGCAAGACAGGAATAAAGACACAGACCTACTAGAGAATAGACTTGAGGATATGGGGAGGGGGAAGGGTAAGCTGTGACGAAGTGAGAGAGTGGCATGGACATATATACACTACCAAACGTAAAATAGATAGCTAGTGGGAAGCAGCTGCATAGCACAGGGAGATCAGCTCGGTGCTTTGTGACCACCTAGAGGGGTGGGATAGGGAAGGTGGGAGGGAGGGAGACGCAAGGGTGAAGAGACATGGAAACATATGTATATGTATAACTGATTCACTTTGTTATACAGCAGAAACTAACACACCATTGTAAAGCAATTATACTCCAATGAAGATGTTAAAAAAAAAAAAAGTGATGTGTGTTAGGCAAGGACTAGGGAGGTGTTAATATGCTAATCCTCCTGGATAACACAACTTGAATTTGCAAAGACCTCCATGATATCAATCCTCTATTCACTAATGAGATCCTTTATTCTTTCAACTAACATTTATTGAAGGCCTACTATGTGTAATTATTATGCCAACTATTGTAGAGTTGCACAAAGGCACAGTCTTTGCACTCGAATTGCTGACTATAATAGAGGAAATACCCAATAAATGTGCAGTTTTAAAATGATGCCACTTGTGTTAATTAGGAGTAAACGCCAGGTGTCAACCAGCCCAGCACGTGAGCCCTAACTCAGCTCCCAGGGCTTGGGAGGCTTCCTGAAGGGACTGGAACATCGGCTGAGGTCAGAAGCACAAGTGCGAGCCATGCAGGCTGAGCGTGCAAGGAGAAGCCGTAAAGTGGAGGACAGGGTGAAAAGATGCTCCAGATGGAGGAAGTCGCATGTACCTTGGCCACAGAACAGGGTGGAAGAGTAGCAAGGTGCCTTCATGGGACTGTAAGTGGCTCAGTTTGGATGGAGCATAGAATACAAAAAAAGGGTAAGGAGAGATGAGGGTGGTAAGACACGGACAAATCATGAAAGCCTCCCAAGCCATATTAAGGAGTTTGAAACTTAATCCTTAAGAAGGGGTGAAAGGAATGAGGGCGAAGAGGTGAGGAGAGGAGTGAAAGGTCAGCCAAAAAGAGCAGAAAAGTTTTAAAGCATTGAAAAAGCCACAGTCTAATTTCTGTTTTGGAAGAACAGTCTTGCTGGACTGTGTGTAACACAGGATTGGAATGGGACAAGACTGGATGGAGGGAGGTCCAATAGATGTATTATGACCTGACCTGACCCAAGTCACAGTGAAGAAGGGAGAAAGGATGGCTGCAAGAGGCAGAGTGCCAAGAAGCAACAGGCTTGATGTAATGTTGGATGTGGGATGGGAAAACTAGTCTAAGACGATTCCTAAGTTGGCAACTGGTGGGTATGGGTTCACTGAGAAAGAGAATTTAAGAGGAGGGAGTCAGGGAGTCGACAGAAGTAGTCATGAGAATAATGAGGGAGCTTTAACCTCAAAGTAAGGATGCTTTTTGAAAGCTGGAAATCTGTTGTTCTTCAAAGGCACACTGTGAGACCACCAGCTCTGCTCTGGACATTCCACAGATACCTCTGAATAAATCCACTCCATTACACAGAGCAAGGGTCTGCTGAGCAGTCTGGATTGAAGAGGAGGTGTAGCCATAAAACAGCTCTTTGTCTCATTATTCAGTTCAGTGACCTAAGGAAAGGTCTGAAGATCGAAGACTCTGCCCCTAAGTTGCTTATAACCTCTGTATTTTACTTTTTTACTTGAGAAGTGGGAAAAATATTCTATCAACCTACTTTGCACAGCTGTCCTAAGGAATTTCCACTTAAAATACACATAAAGTATTCGATAAATTGAACACAATCATAAATACGTAACAACTGACTTGCGCAACTTAAAAAAAATGTTTCCTAATCTGTGAAACTTTTCACCAGTCTGGAACTTCTTTGAAGTCGCAAGTCCTGAGTTTTTTAAACTGAGTGTTTACTACCCCACCCCTTAGCATAAGCTCAGGGAGAATATAATATTTCCTCTGATCTAATTAAAAGCAAGAAAAATTTTAATCTTAAAACTTTTGCTCTGGGATTAGAAATTCAGAACTCTTCATGCACTGCTGCTAAGCTTTGGGTAGCTGGTTCTTTACGACTATCGTGTTTAAGTATTCTATTACCTCATTTTGATTAGAAGATGACATTTTGAAGGGAAAACTATCTCATGATTAGTTTCAAAGAATTTGAACTTGAGTCCCAGGTTTGATATTGCCTAGCTTGGTGACCTTGGACAGTCCTCTTTGTCTCTTACACTTCAATCACTTCCTCTGTTCTATGGAATGAAGGTGATAGCTTTTGTTTTGCTTTCCTCACTGGCATCACTAAATTTTTATTTAGGAAGAGTTTATTTAGGGCTTACTATATGCAGGGAAGTTTGCTAGGTTTGGTGAAACAGAGGAAATCCATAGTATGGCTGTGGAGATGCATATTTATCCAGAAACATTACAAAACAACATGGCACTTACTATTCATTTCTTCAAACAACTATAGGAAGACAAAGAACAGAACTAACAGCCTGGGCAAATCAAGGAAGGCTTCATAAAGGAGGTAGTATTCAAGCTATAATCTTGAAGGATCTGGTTGAGTAAATAGGTGGTTGAAGGCCGTTGCATTCTGAATAGCATGTAATGAAAACATAGGGTCATGCTCGGGAACTATGACAGATAATTATTACTATTAAGAGTATTTATATGTCCAAGTACTACTGAAGAAGAGATGCAAAGCTCAGATAATCGTTTCCATCTACAAGGCCCCGACATTTACCCATCATTACCTCTTTTACTCAGACTTGCAGCACCCCAGTGTACATGCTGCACACAAACTTTGTGGTCTGAAATAAGGGAAAGGTTATGGCCCAAAGGATATTACCCAAGGGATCCAAGAGCAATGCATTGGAAAGGTGAGTATGAGTTAAAGTCTTCAGCATTCAACAAAGTTCAAAGCCAAGGAATCCAACCCATGCCAAGTCCAAAGGGCCAAAGGGAGGCCACCAGATGGAAATGAAATCAAGGGTTAAGCCCAGGATGGAAAGTGGCATGGCATCAGCTCCTGAAAAGAGGAAAGCTCCTGGAATCTAGCACTGAGATGTGGTAACTTTCTTTTACTGGTCATTGGGCGCATGGAATGAGTTGTATATGGTCAGTTTTATTTATTTTTTCCTAATTCTACTTTTGCATTTCCTTAATTCCACTTCTTGCATTATTATATGATCTGTATCTTGGTTTAAAAAGAGTTCTGGGGCTTCCCTGGTGGCGCAGTGGTTGAGAGTCCGCCTAAATCCCACTTGAACTTCCCATCTATCTTTATCTTCACCCTATCTTCCCCAGACATTAATTCATTATGCAGATAGTCTGATTCTCACCCTTTTTATTCATTGTAAGTTAATTTAGAAAGGTTTATCCAAATTGTATTCAAATACTTACTAATGAAAAGAAGTAAACTATTGTTTTTCTTTTAAGTTTCTCTTTTTAAGATTTGAGGTGAGGGTTGGAAAATATAATACTTAGGATTCAGGAAAACAGACACATTCACGTCATTTGCAAGAGGGTGAGAATATGTGTAAATATCTTATAAATGAAGAATGTGAAAGTCCACTGATCCAATAATTTTATTTAGATCATTGAGTAAAATTCTCAGGACCAAAATTTCAGTTATCTATGCTCAAAGAAATATAAAATATAATAGTAAGATACAGTTTATACTCTAGTAGATTTTTAAACGCTAAAGAAAGTTTTTGAATATCACATGTTGGCGAGTACCCAGGTTTCCCCAAGGCAGTGGGAAAATGGACATTTTTTAGGAGTGCTAATGAGCATTAAAAATAGTGAAACCTCTCTAGTGAGCAGTTTGACAATGTATGCAAAAATTTAATAAATGTCTCATTCTATTTGTCTCAGAAGATCCGCTTCCAGACATTTAGCTTCTAGACGGAAAGCATTATGTCTCCATGTTCTGACTGTCCCAGAAACTCATTTCACAGTGAAGAAGGTACAGCAGTGAATGCCTGTTCCTGGAATAGAAAGGCTTCTAATGTTAATTTAAAATACATTTTGAACTCTAGGCTCTTCCCTTGTCTCATCAGGAAGAGAATCCTAAATACTGTCTCAATTTGTGCAAGAACTATACATTGGGCATTTCTAACCCTGTGTTTGGTTCAATCTCTTGTGCGATGCCATCGATTCATGTCCTCTTTTCTTCTTTTCTTAATTATTAAATGATGTCTTTAGTTGAGATTTATCTTGCTTTTCAAATAGGAATTTTCTTTTAATTTTATTGGAAAGGGACTATAGGAGTTCAAGATAAAATCTGGGTAGCTTAGAGCCTAGAAAACCAATGTGCTCCAAACCCCACAAACATATATATAGTTAAAAAATTAACTCAAAATTAAAACAAAATTCCCAGTTTTTAATAGTTTTTTTTTATTGACTTCTCTGGTCTGCCACTTATATTTTATGTATTACATTTTGTATAATACCTTAAATTCCACAGAAGTCTTTTAAGATGCAATATTATTTCTTTCTCACAACAACCTTATGAATAAGTCTCTAACTTTATTCCATTTTTTCAGATGATGAAAATGAGTCTCAGGGTGGTAAAATATCTTGTAGAAGATTCAGCTAATAGTTACTAGCTGGGCCTCAGAGCCAAGTATTCTGCTTCCTGGACCCAGGCTTTTTATATAACACCAGATGCCTTTCTGGTTTCCTCAAGAAGACCTTTCAGAACTGCCTCAGAATCTTGGCAATGTCTCCCTCTGAACTGTACGTTTTTTCCAAAGGTCTTCTCAGCGGGATCCTCTGGCTGCGTCTGAGACCAGAACACTCAATAGCACAGTTGCTTTCTCAAGGTCATCACCGCGTTCACCTCAGAGTCCTGTGTCACTCAGCACAACTTTGCCAAGGCCACGTGCTTGGTCCCTGAGACCCTTGTTGTTGTGACTATCTCACTTTCCCACCCCTTGCATACACAAGCTGCATGGCTGGACTGCTACATCTCATAGTCCGGAAAATTTTAAGATAGTTCTAAATTTAGCCTAACATTTATGTTTCTTTTTGTATACCTTAAAAATGTTACTGCATCTGTTAGACAGCTTTCTGGAGCCCAACTTCAAATAAGGAATGCTTGGAAACTGAAGAAATATTTAAACTGCTCCCGAATCAGTTGTGAAAACAGCAGCATATAATCAGTTGTTATTTATAGAAGCTTTATAGATATTACCAGATGCTATAGAGTTCCCCAGAGAATACTGGCTCTTGCTCTGGTGTCGTTAGTAAAGACTCATAATCTACATTGGGAGACCTGCCTATAAACTTCAGTAAGCTCTTACCTCTAGTATTTAAGACCCACAACCATACTGCTTAAATGTAGTTTTCAGTCTCCTCTTGCATCAAATTTCAAGGCTCCAGCTAATATGGATTATTTGCTTTCTTGAACATGCCTTTTGTGTTCACATTTCATGACTTTTACTCGTGCTGATCCTTTGACCTGGCGGAATAATAGTCCAGTTATTATGGAAAGCCTACATCTGCACAAGCTTCTCCATATATATTATGTTTTATGGTCTTTACAATAGCCCATTGCCATTTTACAAGTGAAGAAAATGAAAATTGGGGAGGGAAATGCTTTGTTGAATGTCTTACTCTTGAAATCTAGGCTTCAAAGCTTCACCATGCCAGACTGCCTTTCCTGGTACAATTTTATTAAAATTCAGAGAAAGGTACTTTCAAAAAATATAACCACATATTTATGATGTGGTTTAATAAAATTATATATTAACAAACTGATATAAATGATATTGGGATAAAAGAGTAAAGAAAATAAAAGAATTTAGACTTAAAAACAGCAAAAAATTGAGAGAAGCATCTTTCACACATAGTATTCCCTCAGAGTAGAACATTCTTTCCCCTTGTCTTTTTCTAATTCTTACTCATCAGTGAGATCTTAGCTTAAGTGTCACTTCCTGTAGAGAGCTTTTTCTGACCTGTCCTTTGGAGACTGGGATAAATGGTCTTGCCATGGGACCCTGTGGCCCTGTGATTTCTCGATCATAGCAGTTAACACACTGTTATTCCTTGTTTAATTTTCTATTTTGTTATTAGATTGAAAGCTCCATAAGGAACAAAGTCTGTACTATCTCTTCTTTACTCTAATGTATAGCAGCACCATATATATCTCCTGGAACATGGTAGCCACTTGTATTTGATGAATGAAAGAAAGAAGAGGGAGACAGAGAGAGAAAGGGGTAATAGAAAGCCCTTAGACTCTAGAGTGTAACCAACTTATCCATTTATTAGTTTTTTACTTTGAGCAGTTACTCTCTCAACTTCTCTCAGTGTACAGTTTCTCACCAGTAAAAGGGTCACACTAGCTAGAATAACAGCTATTTATAAGAGGTCTTATGAGATGCTTGGAACATAATTTAAAAAATGAAAAGAATTTCTTTTTGATATCCAATTACATGACATTCTCTCATTCTCAGTTATAGTGTGACTCTGGAGAACCTCTGTTTCTAGTCTTTTGGTAGCAGTTCCTCTGATAACACTCCGTGTTCTAATCATGCAGAGAGCCCTTGGATATTTCAAAATCAACACTGAAAACTTGAATTCATTGTCTTTCCTCTCAAGACTTTTCTCCCCCTTTATTTCCAGTTCCTGTTAAATGTACCACAATCCACACAAAAGATGAAATCAGAGCCGGAAACCTTGTCTCCTACCCTCGCCACTCTCATTGTCTCCCTTAGTCTATAGCGTTGCTTCTCAGTTAGACATAATTTTGCCTTCGAGGGGATGGTGATGTCTGGAGACATTTGCCTTCGAGCTTGGTGATGTCTGGAGACATTTATGGTTGTCACAATAGGGAAGATGTGGTAGCACCTCGTGGGTAGAGGCCAAAGAGGCCATAGACGCTGTGAAAACTCCTACAATGCATAAGACAGCCCACTATAGCAAAGTATTCCACTCAAGGTAGCAGGAGTGCTGAGGTTGAGAAAACTTAGTTTAGAGTGGGAGGTTAGTAAATTTCAAAACTGGCATTCTAATCATTGGTCTTTGAAACTACTGGCAGTACTGCATAATTTACTGGTGGAAAAAAAGGGATGACTTCCTCCAGAAAGTGCTGTAATTACCCCAAATGTCAGTAGAATTGGTGAGGTACGAGGCTGACTGTTTTGGAAGGAATTATATAGATTCTCTAGATTTTCTCTAGAACAGCAGTCTCAAAGTGTGGTCCTGAGACCTCTGGAGGCCCCTGAGACATTTTCAGGGAGTATTCAAAATTAGAATTATTTTTACAATAATATTAAGATATTATTTGCCTTTTTCACCCTTTATCTTACGAGAGTAGAGAGGAATTTTCCAGAGTCTATATGACGTACAATATTGCCACATGTTAAATTCAGAAAGAAGTGAGTATCCACCTGTGTTATATTAAACCAGACATTAAAGAGACTCAGAGGGCTTCCCTGGTGGCGCAGTGGTTGAGAGTCCGCCTGCCGATGCAGGGGACACGGGTTCGTGCCGCGGTCCGGGAAGATCCCACATGCTGCGGAGCAGCTGGGCCCGTGAGCCATGGCGGCTGAGCCTGTGTGTCCGGAGCCTGTGCTCCGCAACGGGAGAGGCCACAACAGTGAGAGGCCCGCGTAACGCAAAAGAAGAGATTTGGAAAATTGTATAATAATGTTATCGTCACAACTTTTTGTCTTTAAAATATATGGTTATTTTTCATGAAAATGTTATTTATGTTAACGTATAATGGGTTTATTATTGTTATTTAAACTAATTAATAAATATTTTGAAAGTTTTCATTTCTAATACAGGAAATATTGATAGATATAGCCTATACAAACAGAAATACTTTGAGATGCTCAATAATTTTTAAGAATGCGAAAGGGGTCAATAGAACCAAAAATTTTGAGAATTGTTATTGCAGAACCAAAAATTTTGAGAACTGTTATTGCAGTGCAGTGTTTCTCATACTCTGTGTATTACTTGTATACATATGTGTATACAATATATTAAAACACATATTCTGATTCAGTAGATATGATGCTTAATTTTTTGTGTCAACTTGAATGGGTTATGTATCCAGGCATTCGGTCAAATATTATTCTGGGAATGTCAGGGTGTTTCCGGATGTGACTAACACTTGAATCTGTAGACTGAGTAAAGCAGATTGCCCTCCCTAATGTGGGTGGACCCCATCCAATCATGTGAAGACATGAATAGAACAAAAAGACTGATCTGCCTAGAGTTAGAGGGAACACCTCCAGCTTTGACTGCCTTGAGCTGGGACACTGGCTTTTCCCCTACCTTCTGACTCAAACTGAAACATCGGCTTTCATTGAGTCTCAAGCTTGCTGTCATGTAGACTAGAAGTATGCCATATGCAATCCTGCTTCTCAGGCCCTGAGAGTCAGATTGGAACTATACTGTCAGCTCTCCTAGGTCTCCAGCTTGCCTACTGCATGGGACTTGTCACTCTCCATAATCACATGAGCCAATGCCTTATAATTAACTTCATTATATGTATTTATCTCTGATTGGATCTGTTTCTCTCCAGAACCCTAATATAGTAGGTCTGGGGTGGGGCCTGAGATTCTGCATTCTAACATTCTCCCAGAAGATGCTAATGTTGCTGACCCATGGACCACACTTCTAGTGGCAAGGCTCAAAGCATCAACATCACTTGGGAGTTTAGGGAGTTTATTAGAAATATAAAATCTCAGACCCTGCCTAAGAACTATGGAGTCAGAATCTGCATTTGGACAAGATCCCCAGGTGATTCATGGGCACATTAAAATTTAAGAGACGCTGCTCTAGTCAACCCTGACTACTTAGTAGAATCACTTGGATAGCTTGAAAAAAGAGATGCCCGGACTCCACCTTGATCAAGTCAGACCAATTAAATCAGAATCTCAGAGAATGGGGCCTAGACATCCTCACATTTTAAAAGCTGCACAGGTGACCTTAATGTGCAGTCATGAATGAAAACCACTGGTCTAAAGAAAAGGCTGAAGATCAACAGTTGCAGTCTTTGAGGCTTTTAAAAACATAAAATTAATTACCCAGGGTATGGGATGAGAGTAAAAGATGGCAACTAGCCACTTGATGTTTTTGGCTATGTAGCTCTCAGATAAGATATCCACAGAAATTATGGCATTACTGTCTGTAAGAAGAGATCATACAATTTCTTGCGTGTTTGATGTTAATTTTTTCTGGAGTGGGGACTTAACTTTGAGTGTTTACAGAAAATTCTTTCTAAGTCTAGAGTTTCTTAAATTGTTATGTGCTGTACTATATAGAAGTAAACTCACAGAGCTGGAAGGTGTCTCAGGGATTATCTAATCTAACTGCTTCATTTATAGATGGGGAAACTGAGGCTCAGAGAGGCCAATTCACTCATCATAAGGACAGCATTGTATCGTGGAGGCAACAGACCTGAGTTCAGCTTGAAGCTCTTATACCTCCTCTGGAGTCATTCTCTTGTTCCAAGTTACACACTACGGCTAGCACCACCGGAAGTCTAGAAATACCACGATCAGATCAGTGCAGTAACGCCTTCATTGAAATTTTGCTTATTACCGAGTGTTTTACACTCACTTCTTATAATTCAACAAAACTGTTTAGTGAGCTTGTGTCAAGTGGTGCTAGAAATTTAGTAGCTATCATTAAAAGAGTTATTTTGTCATACTACAATTATCTGTAGAATTATTTAATAGAACCCAAATCTCTTGATTTCCACTTCAGTATTTGTTTAACTTCATGTCATTCTGTTCTCCTTGGCAGATGAAGAGGCTGAAAAATTGGACTATTCACCCAGCTGAAAAAGTGGGATTGGGATCTTGATTCTGGACTGATTGAACTGCTCTGTCTGCAAACGGACTGGGGTCTGAAGAGCAGAAACTGATGCTGGAAATCCTTGGTAACTAAAAGCTCCTCCCAGCTGTTCCTCCTTTCTCTGAAAATAGAACTACTTAAAGAGAGAGAGAGAGAGGGGAATAAAGGAAAGAAAAGAAAAGGCACACTGTTTGATGTACTGTATGTTGGAGGGTTCTGGAAAAATTTATAATGTGTTCTGTACTCAGAGACAAAATTTTCCAAGAGGACATTTATACTATTTCCTTCCAAGAATCTGCATCCTGTTATACTCTGGAAGAAGTGACCTCATGGTGTTTGTATTTGTCTCTCTCACAAAACCTCTTTTATAGTATTAATGCATATGTAGCTCTTAAGATATGTAATACATGAGGCTCTGACTTTGGCAGGTCATTCAAAGAACATGCTGCTACTTTCATGCTGGCGTCCTCTTGTTTTACAGTGGCAGCGGGTCTGGGAGAAGGAGATCTGGATAGGAGGAAGTTCTATGCCAAGTTACTTGGAAAATATATGCCACAGCAATCTAAGGAACCTAATAAAAGTGAAAGAATATTAACCAGTGATACTTGTTATTAGTCTCAGAGGAACTGACGGTAATCACTATAATCCCTTGCAGCCTATTAGAATTATAAGCTGATTGCTTGCACATTACCTCATTTGTACAGTACTTTACAGTTTATAAAGTACTTCCTCATAGGTCATCTCGGTTGTTTCCAACATCCATGTGAGTTATTCAGGACCACTATTTTCCAAAGTTATAGGTACAACAACTGAGGCTTTGAAATAAATAAAAATATGTAAATTCTTTGATGTAGAATTTAACAACATCAAAAACCCTTTGTATACACATGAGTTCATTTGGTTTCCACAACAAATATCTGTAGTACATCATTTGCTTATAAGGAAGCCCAGAAACAGAGTAAATGACTTAACTGAGATTTCGCGGCAAATTAAGTGGCAGAATGAGACGTTAGATCCAGACTCCTTAAAAAGTGCTCCTTCCACTACATAAAACTGCCTCTTTTTACAGAGCATGGGCTTGGAGTCAGCCAGACCCATGTATAAATCCTGGCTCTTGAACAGGTGGACTGTAGGGTGAAGTCTGAGACACTACTTAACCTCACTAAACACAGCTCTCTAAACGGTAAAGTAGGAAAAGTAATCCCTACCTCATGGGATTTTACTGTGAGGAAAAAATGAGCAAAAAATGAGCTAATGTTTCTAAAACGATTAGCATAGTGCTTGACACGCAGAAAGGGCCCAATGACTGTTATTGTAATAAATTGTATCGCGGGCCCCTGCTGCTACACAAGCCCATCAGATCCCAACTTTAGTCCCACCAGTGTTTACCAATAGCGTTGGAAAATGTCACTTGTTTTTTCCAACTGAAGCTGTGGACTCCTCTCTGAGCAGTGCGGGAAGATCTCTGAACAGAAGTCAAGATTCAAAGTGCCAATGCTTTCATCTCCCTCCTTTTCTGTCTCCTAGAACTCAGGCAAACCCTCTTGTTTCCAGCCTCTGTTCCCAGCTGTAGGTCAGAGTGAACAGGATAAAGTGAGAACCGTGCTCAGAAGGAAAATAAACGGAGGCTGTGTCCAAACATCTGGTTAAAATTCCAGAGCCCAGGACCCCACACTAAGAGGATCCTGCTACTTTACGGGGCATCTCGTCAACCTCAGCTGTCTCCACTGCACCTCTAAGAAATCAAACAGCTGATACTTAAGGGGGTTTGAGGCAAAGCAGCCCTTATGGCCAGGGAATAATGAAGGTGTGTAAAGGTCAGCCCTGAACACTTATTTGTTAAACATGCTGCTCATTCTCATGGGAGATAGATCCTTCCCAAGGCTTTTCTGCTCGCGGACTCAGCATCTTACCGCGGCAGTGATTTTCATGACGTTGCCCCACTGGCTTTGAGCCTCAGTCTCTGACACTCGCTGACATACACCTTGCTTTCCATTTGTTCCGAACTGTTTTGAGTTCTCCAAATGCACTTTGCCTCTCACATTGTAGTGCTTTTTCACAAGTCATTCTTTTTACCAGGAATTCTCACTCATTTGCTGAACTGTTGTTGGCAAGGTGAGTTCCTCTTCATCTTGAAGATGTAGCTCAAGTAGCTCTTCTTTGAAGGAAGGTCTCCTGGTGGCCTCTCTCCCTGAGGAGCTGTTTGGGGTAAAGTTGGTGATTTAATCTTTTTTCTCTCACCACCTTTCTTGGGGTCTTTAAA
>NW_020172364.1:8569741-8619784 GCF_003031525.2 Neophocaena asiaeorientalis asiaeorientalis
TATATATATATTAATTTTCACATGTCAATTTCCTTTGCAATTCTCTGAGCTCCCTAAGGGTAATTTTTTTCTGTTGATTTATGAAACCCAGTGCTAGGCACATGGTAGGAATGACTTCTGTGAGATGAAGTATGGAAGTTTTTCAATCTTAACCTTTTCAATATGCTGGCTGTCTTTGACTGTCTTGGGCCTCCAATGCTACTGTGATTTTTCTTTTTTTTTTTTTTTGGTCACTATTCATAGTTAAAGAAAATGTTAAATTTCAGTTAAAAACTAGTATGAAAATGACTTTCTATTTGGTTCCAGATTAATGAGCCCCTTGAATTCTATTCTCATATTCCTGGTCAAGAAGCCCTAGTACAGGATTTACAATCGGACTGAGATTCAATTATCAGCATCTCTTAACACCAAATAAATATGAGCTGACATTCCTTTCCTGATTTTTATAATACTTACCTGTGTGTGAAGTAATGTGAAAAACAAAGTCAGACAACTGTCTATAATGATGTCTAACATGTGGCCACTGATAAGTAAGTGCTATTTAGCAGCTTTATTATGAATAAGTGTTATTAGTTTATTGAAACTTCATGAGACAACGAGAGAAGCCCAAATACTCTGGATTTCAATCCCAGCTTTACCTTTTATTCGTTATGTGACATGGGCCCCTTTAAATGTCAGTTAATTCATGTGGAATATGGGGCTAACAATACCTACTATAGAGCCTTTTTATAACAAGTAATACAGTAAGAAATGTGCTAGCAAAGGCTTGGAAAATAGGAAATGCTCAATAAACAATCAACTGAATGAATGAGTAACTGATATTTTAAAACATAATTAATTCTACTTTCAGTCCGACAAATTTCACTTCTCAATTAAATTAAACATTCTCTCTTTTTTTTTTTTGGCTTCATTTTTTTTCTGTTTATAGTTCTTTTATTTAGGTAAACTTTACATACAATATAATGCACAAATCTTAAGTGTACAACATGCAGAGTTTTGACAAATGCATGTAACCAGGTAACTCATGCTCCATCAAGATATAGAACATTTCCATCATCCCAGAAAATTCCTAATTGCTTTTTTCTCAGTGAACACTTCTCAGAGGCAATCATTTAAAATTGTTTTCATTAGTTTAGTTTCACTGTTCTTGAACTTTATATAAATGAAATCCATATACAGTGATTCTTTTGCGTCCATTTTCTTTCTCAGCATAATGTCTGTGAGCTTAATGCACAGGCATACCTCATTTTATTATTTCACTTTATTTCACTTCACAGATACTGTATTTTTTTTTTTTACAAATTGAAGTTTTGTGACAACCCTGCATGGAGCTAGTCTATTGGTGCCATTTTCCCAACAGCACTTGCTTACGTAGTGTCTGTGTCACATTTTTTTGGGCATTTTATTTATTTTTTTATACAGCAGGTTCTTATTAGTCATCAGTTTTATACACATCAGTGTATACATGTCAATCCCAATCTCCCAATTCATCACACCACCATCCCCGCCGCGCCCTCCCCACCCCCCCGCCACCGCCGCTTTCCCCCCTTGGTGTCCATACGTTTGTTCTCTACATCTGTGTCTCTATTTATGCCCTGCAAACCGGTTCATCTGTACCATTTTCTAGGTTCCACATTGACAAATTTCACTTCTCAATGAAATTAAACATTCTCAGAAAGATAATACTGATTGTATCTACTCATTCTAAATCAGTTAAAGTTATGAAAAACTATTGATTATTTTAAAATTGAAAAGTTAAAATTTAATGATGAGATCAACTCTACTTGTCTCTTTTTTTTTTACAAACACATTTTTACCAGATGCCAAGATTTTTCTGCAATCTGAAGAAAAACTCTGAAGAGGGGAGCTGCTTAAATAAACAAAACATATTTCAGTTAAAAGATTAATAGAATTATAAGAAAATAAAATTTTACATGAAGTTTACTTATTAGTAAACTATTTTTATGTATAAAACTGTCTTAATATGTTACTTAGGGACACATATTATAAATAATGGAGATAAATACAAGTAAATATGAAATACTTTGAAAAAACAGTTAATAAGATATCTAAATACTTAATGACCACAAAGACTAAATATTTATTGAACACAGATACTGGTGACATACAGAGACATGGAGCCAGTTAGATTCCACAATCTGATTGCTCAGAAGAGATGCCCAGATCCTGAACCACACCGCAGATTTGCCCTTCGATTGACTGCTGACTCTTGCATTTTCCCCAGCTGCCCATCTATGCTCCAGTATCTCAAAGGCCAGAGTGGATGGCCAGTGTTGCATGTGAGCTGCACAACTCCAGCCGCCCCAGAGGGCTTGTCCTAAGTCTCTAGCTGATGTTTAACATGAGAAGAAAACATTAACAGATGCCATGTCTTAACTTTGCCTGCTGACTGTCTTCTCCAGTGGGTCCCTCTCGGCCAATGACTAACTTTGGAAAGCTGCTTTGTAGAGTAAACGGAGGGAGAGAGAGAGAGAGAGGAAGAGGGGGAGGCAAAGAAAAATAGTTGTGTTGTGCTGAGAAACTAAGAAATCTGGAATGTAGCTCCACTGCAGCCATGAACTTGTGGGAACTTGGTAAAGATACTCTCCCTTTCCGTGCCTCAGTTTCCTCATCTATAAAATGAAGCAATAGGATAAGATGGTCTGAAATCCTTTCTAGAGCTAGCAATAATATTTACTGCTTAAATTACCGTTTTAAATTACCACCTATCCTATACAGTAATAGCCCTACCAAAACAATAAAATCTCTATAATAGAATAACCTGAGCATTTGGATAAATCAGTTTTATTATTCCAACAATAAAAGGGAGGAGGAAACCAATACACAGCATGCTTACTATCTGTCATACACTTTCATAAATTCCTCATTTTACATGATCACAAAAATGTAAGTAGACTTTCCATATTTTAGAGAAGAGTAAAATTAAGTTCTAGGGCTTCCCTGGTGGCGCAGTGGTTGAGAGTCCGCCTGCCGATGCAGGGGACACGGGTTCGTGCCCCGGTCCGGGAAGATCCCACATGCTACGGGGCGGCTGGGCCCGTGAGCCATGGCCGCTGAGCCTGCGTGTCCGGAGCCTGTGCTCCGCAACGGGAGAGGCCACAACAGTGACAGGCCCGCGTAACACACACACACACACACAAAAATTAAGTTCTAGAGGTAAATAACTTGACTAAGGTCAGGATGTTAATTAGCAGTCAGGATTTGATTCCTTGTATTCGTTTATTCGTTCCTTCAATAAATATTATTGAGCACCATGCCAGGCACTGAATTAGGCATAGGGTTAGAACAGGGAACAGTGTCTCCAAAGATCATATTTCTTTGTCTGCGACAGTGAAGGTGTACTCTTGCCAGAATATGTTGAGAATGTCAACCTTTGGTGTTCTGAGACTCAATTTCCAATATGGGCAATAGGACAGGGGGAAAGACGAGGACCACCACACCTCAAAAAGCAATTCTTAGAACACTTGATGGGTGTCCCAGAAGTCAACTCAATTCTGACACTATCTACCCAGAGATAGCATCAGATTCCACAGTTTGAGGGCTCAGCCCTACAAGACTGCCTGTCCACCCCACCTCACTTCAAAGGCCAGTCAAAAGTCCAGGCTGTTATCTGTGCTTCTGACCCACTGGCTTATAAATCAGAGATTCCCATGACTCCCTTTCCTTGCATCCGAATAATTTGCTGCAGTGGCTTACGGAACTCCAAGAAACATGTTACTTACTAGATCACCATTTTATTTTAAGAGGACGTAACTGAGGATCAGCCAGCTGGAGGAGATGCATAGGGCAAGGTATGGGGAAAGAGCGTGGAGCTTCCATGCCCTCTCAGTACACACCGTTCTCTCCATATCTTGATTGTCCACAAACCTGGAAGCTCTCCAAATCCTATCCTCTTGGGTTTTTATGAAGCCTTCATTAATAGTCATGATTGATTAAATCATTGGACATTGTGGATTGATTCAACCTCTAGTCCATCTCCCTTTCCAGGAGATGAAAGGTACTATCTCAAGTTCCAACCCTGGATTCCAAAAGTCACCTCATTCACATAAGAAAGACACCTTTATCACTCCCAACACTTAGAAAATGCCAAGTTTTGAGAGCTGTGAGTCAAGAACTGTGGACAAAGACCACATATATATATATATGATAAATATATTCTGGTCATCTACATGAGCAAATATATATTCCTTATAAATCACAATATCACAGTCAAGGAACCAGATAATTTAAAATTTCCAAAGTACATCAAATATTTGAGAAAAGAGATCCTCAAGCCACTGTTGAGTAGTTTTCCAACATTTAGGCTCTGGCTCTTCCTGTTTTACATTTAAAACATGGAATTCATAATGAGGAAAAACAGATTTTATTAATCTCATCTCTATAAATGCAAAGCATACATGTATTTCTCTTTTTTAAAAAAGGAACATGGGACTTCCCTGGTGGCTCAGTGGTTAAGAATCCGCCTGCCAATGCAGGGAACACAGGTTAGGTCTCTGGTTCGAGAAGATCCTACATGCCGTGGAGCAATGAAGCCCGTGCACCACAGTTACTGAGCCTGCGCTCTAGACCCCGTGAGCCACAACTACTGAGCCCACGTGCCACAACTACCGAAGACCGCGAACCTAGAGCCTGTGCTCCACAACAAGAGAAGCCACTGCAATGAGAAGCCCGTGCGCAGCAACTAGCGAAAGCCCATGTGCAACAATGAAGACCCAATGCAGCCAATAAATAAATAAATTTATTTAACAAAATAGGAACAGCACTAATATCTCATAATTTTCACTACAAAATTGTAGAGCATAAGAAACATTTTTAGAAAAAAAGAGATTCTCTAATATAGAATACAAATATAAGCACCTAAGGAAAATAATATTAAAAGATTAGTTACATAACTGAAAAGAATAATTAGAGAATATTAAGATAAAATGTTTAACCCAGGCACAACCTATTATGGAGTGCATTCCACGTACTTCACATTAAGCTATGTACTATGGAGGTGAAAAACTCAAGGGAATCCAGATAATACCAAAGGCTTGACGAGTTCTGCTGATTTCTTTCAGGATTGTTGCTGCCACTGCTACTACTATTAAAAACAATAATCCACATTTTTTGTGTTCTTAATATTTGTCAGACACTGTGTTAAGTGCTTTGAAAGCATCATACCATTAATCTTCTTAGTGACTCTTTAACATAGGTACTATCATTATTTCCATTTTATAGATGAGGAAGTCTGAGCATTGGAAATGCTAAGTAACTTGCATAAAGACACACAGAGAAAAAGTTGTTAAGCTGATATTCAAAGCCATATTCTCCTGAGTTAACGCTTTTATCATCTAACCTAATATTCTTTTTTTTTGGTACGCAGGCCTCTCACTGTTGTGGCCTCTCCCGTCGCGGAGCACAGGCTCCGGACGCGCAGGCTCAGCGGCCATGGCTCACGGGCCCAGCCGCTCCGCGGCATGTGGCATCTTCCCGGACCGGGGCACGAACCCGTGTCCCCTGCATCGGCAGGCGGACCCCCAACCACTGCGCCACCAGGGAAGCCCTAACCTAATATTCATTTTAAGATCTCAAGCCTAAGTAATTTACAGATAGATAAAATTGTGAATACCATACAAATTAAGATATAAGCTGATTTGAAACAGAGAAGATGAGTTAAGTTTCAAATGTGTTCACCTTTAAATGACAGTGCGACTTACACGTAGACTTCCTATGGAATTTCAGCATGAGTAGGGTTTAGACCCGCTCTTCCAAAAAAGTCAGGCAAGGATAGAGTATACACCAAGGCTTAGAGGACAGCAAGCTGGAACTCATGTGTTCACCTTTAAATGACAGTGCGACTTACACGTAGACTTCCTATGGAATTTCAGCGTGAATAGGGTTTAGACCCACTCTTCCAAAAAAGTCAGGCAAGGATAGAGTATACAGCAAGGCTTAGAGGACAGCAAGCTGGAACTCTGAAGCTAATTATGGTAGGACAGATGGGAGAGCTCATATACCTAAGCACCTGTGGAAAGGCTAGGACTTCTGTGACTTTAAAGAGACATCTAGGTAGATTTCACAGTCTGATGCACCTAGAAGCATAGAGTAGGATATTTGTGCAAATATATTCAGTATTTGTGCAAAGGCCGAGGGTTAGCATATAAAGTGGCATGGTATATTTTGGAAAGTGGAACCTAAGGATCCTCCATTATATTAGGTAAGATGAAGTCTGAGAGATTCTATTAGGACTTTTTTTTTTCTTTTTCTTTTTCAAGCTTTTTTGACTGTGATCCACAGTAAAAAATACATTTTTATCACAATCCAGTACACATATTCATATACATGCATATATTTAGCTGACACAAGTATCTCGTAGAATGAATATTTGCCCTTACTATGGGCATTGCTCTCTGACATTTTTCTACTGCATTGTTTTTTATATTACTGGATGCAAATAACTTAATTGCTTTCACAGCCTACTAATGGGATGCAATTTGTTGCTTGAAACGAATCAGACAAGAGGTCCCTGGAGGAGGCAAATGTTAGCAACCTATGTGTCTTAGAGGAAGAGAAGGACTCAGGTAGCCTATGGGACATGTCGGTCCATTATTAAAAATAAGATATTTGAGGATGAATTTAAGTTCAAAGTCATGAATGCGGTTCAGGAGTTCTGGGCACAGAGATGATGATGGTTGAAACCTTGCAGTAGATGAGTTATTTAGATGGAGTAAAGCAAAAGGAACAAAGCAAAGCAGAAGATCAAAAATTGAATTCTACAGAATACCCACAGTTCTGCAGTATAATAAGGAAGAATTCAAGGAAGAATAATAAACGTATGTTTACATAAAGAATTTAATAAAGTATAATTTATGGCAATTGTTTTTTTTTTTTTAAACATCTTTATTGGGGTATAATTGCTTTACAATGGTGTGTTAGTTTCTGCTTTATAACAAAGTGAATCAGCTATACATATACATGTGTTCCCATATGTCTTCCCTCTTGCGTCTCCCTATGGTAATTGTTTTGAAGTAGAGATCATTGATCTATTTAATATTGACTTTTTTTAGGTCAATATTATTGCCAGTGTATGCTGATGTGTTGTGGACTATAAAATAATTTATTCTTCTCAGAGGCGTTGTTTCTTTTCTAAAAAAGCGTACACCAGTCCAGAAAAGATGGCTTCTTCTGCCATCTAGTGGTCTATTTTTATTACATTATCATCTATAAATTGACAAGTACTGAGCTGGGAAAAACAAAACCCAAATTAACCCGAAGACATATTTTAATTATGGTGTATGCTAGGTGAATATTGGAGGCCAGTCAATAGAGCTAGAAATATTAAAATCTGAAGTAGGCCGTCCTCTTGGGCACCCTTTCAATATACTCTTCCTCACAAAATTCTAGGAAAACCCATAAATTAACTAGGAATAAGCCTAACATGAAGAAAATTGTAGAACCCTACCAAAGCATACAGAAGAAGGAAAAGGTATACTGCAGTTTTTAAAAGAAGTGCAGCATATTATTATTAGAAATATGCATACTGTTCCCCAATTTAGCTACAAATCCAACAAAATTCCATGCAAAATCCCAAAAGATTTTTGTTTGCTGTATACTGGAACATATATATGTTCTAATATTTAAATTTAAAAAATGTGAAACGATACTCCCCTAATAAAATAAAGGACTTGCTTAAGATATATAAAAATCATAAAATAATAGTCATTAAAAGATGTCAAATTATGCAGAAATAAATAAGTAGGCTCACTGAGTAGCACACAGAGTCCAGAAACAGAATGATGAAAAAATGTTGAAGTTCAGCTGTTAATTAAAGTGACAGTTCAACTCAGTGGGAAGAAAGAGAGCAAGTCAGTATTCAATGAACGGCGTTGCCAGAATGTGCTATGCATTTGGAAAAAAATAGTTATTTTCAGCTTTGAGCCATCTACCAGTATAAATTCCTTATGGCTTAGAGAGGTAAATGTAAAAAGCAAACTATAAAAGTGTTAAGGAGAAAATGCACGATAATTTTTACAACCATATGGTGGGGAAAATCAAAGCAAAACACAACCCCAGAACCATAAAGAAAATGTTTGAAACACTTGACTGCATAAAAATTTTCAATTTCTCTGTGATGAAAGACACCATAAACAAAGGTAAACAACAAGTGGCAGACTGGAAATTACATTCTGAATATAAAAATCCTTCTGCATCTGCACATCATTAAGAAAACAGGTCAATAGAAAAATGGGGAAATGATTTGTATCACGATTCACTTAGGATTTATAAATGGCCAATAAACTGATAAAAAGATGCTCAAACTTAACATTAATAAAAATGCAAGTTAAAATCAAAATAAGATATTTGTATGTATTTTTTAAATTTAGTATTATCAAGAGTGTGTAATAATATGGGGAAACAGGTACTGTCACACACTCTTGAAGGGTGATTAAATTGGTGAAGCAGTTTTGGAAGGCAATTTGGCAGAATCTATAAAAGTTTAAAATGCACACATCTTTAGCACAGCAACTCTACTTCTGGAATCAATCCTTAGGAAATATTCACATATATGCACAAAGATATACGTCCATTGCCTGAATAATTTTTTTTTTTTTTTTGCGGTACGCGGGCCTCTCACTGTTGTGGCCTCTCCCGTTGCGGAGCACAGGCTCCAGACGCGCAGGCTCAGCGGCCATGGCTCACGGGCCCAGCCGCCCCGTAGCATGTGGGATCTTCCCGGACCGGGGCACGAACCCGTGTCCCCTGCATCGGCAGGCGGCCTCTCAACCACTGCGCCACCAGGGAAGCCCCATTGCCTAATTTTTAAAAAAATACTGAAAATGCGGAACATGTTAAAGTGAAATCACTTTCCTCTCTTGCTTTCAGCTCAAATTTCCCCTCTGACCTCCAGACTCATGCATCCACCTGCCTACTGACATCTTCTCTTCCATATCTAGTATACACCTCACACATAACTTGAAAAACAAACTCTTGATCTTGTCTTCCAAACCCGTTCTCATCTTGGTCTTCTAGAGCACGATAAACAGAAACTTCATCATTCCAGTAGCTTAAGCCAAAATCCTAGAAGTCATTATTCGAAAACACTTTCTCTCATAGCCTCCATCCCATTTGTCAGTAATTTGTACAGTTCTATTATGGCTATACTTTAGAGATATATGAAGAATCAAACCATCTCTCACCTCCTCTATTCTTACTTTGCTCTGAGCCATCATCATTTCTTATCTGAATGCCTAAAACAGCCTCCTAATCTGGTCTCTTAACTTTCAGTCTTATCCGCCTGTGGTCTATTTTCAATAGAGCCAGTAGAATGATGAATCCTGTCTCTCTCCTGCTTAGAATTCTCCACTGGATTCCCATCTCAGAGTAAAAGCCAGGATTTTCACAATAACTTGTAAGGCTTAATTAACATAATTTTAGCCCTCACTTCTTTCCTCCCAGTGCTCTCTCCTCTTATCTTTCTCACCTCACCTACCAACACTCTCCTGGTTCACTCTTCTCAAGACTCTCTACCCTCCTTTATTTAATTTTTTTTTTTTTTTGCGGTACGCGGGCCTCTCACTGCTGTGGCCCCTCCCGCCGCGGAGCACAGGCTCCGGACGCGCAGGCTCAGCGGCCATGGCTCACGGGCCCAGCCGCTACATGGCATGTGGGATCTTCCCGGACCGGGGCACGAGGCGGTGTCCCCTGCATTGGCAGGCGGACTCTCAACCACTGTGCCACCAGGGAATCCCTCTACCCTCCTTTTAAACCTTCAAAACGCCCAGACATAACCTTGGCATAGGGGCCCGTGCACTTAACTGTTCCCTCTGCCTGAACTTCCTCATATATCCCCTGAGCTATTTCAAGCCTTTACTCAAATGTCACCTCATTGAGCCTTTCCTGAGCACCCTATTTAAAAGTGTACACTTTGTCATCACCATCTGACATAGCGTATATTTTATGCTTTTATGAAGTTGTGTTTTTATTTTCTATCTCCTTCAACTGGATTGTTTTTTGACTGTGTTTTGGTTTGGTTACTTGGATGATTTTGTTTATTATGATCCACTGGGGCACCTCCACATCTTAAAATAATTACTCGGCACACAGTAGGTGCTCAGAAGCATCAGCTGAGTGAGGAATGATGAAAGTCCATCAATAGGAGAGTATCAGAAGGCTATTGCCTTTAAAGTTTTTGTTCATTTATTCCTCAAAAGAATTTTGAGAAACTATGATATTGACGTTACTTTAATCATAATGTTTTATTGCAAAAGATGTGATTTCTGATGTTCTTAACTTGTGCATATGCTTTAAATATATTTTCATCCAAGTCTAAGTGCTATAAATTCACTCATTCAATTTATGGAGAAAGTCTGCCATATAATCTAAAGAGCAAAGACAGCTCTCATATTTATGTCAAAAATATTTGACTTCATTTTCAATTCAAATAGACATATAAATACCTGTTCCAGGGACAACCATCTCACTTTCGAATTCCAGTGCTAAGCTATTCCAGTTGCCTGAGTGAAATCAATGTTACATTGCCAATGTTTAAACTTTCTGTGTCTTATTTTTCCTGGCCCCTTCCCACAGAAGCTATGCATTTTCCAAGGGTCCTTTGATTTGCACCCCAAAGTGCTTTATATCTTGAGGCAATTACATCATAGCAAAAAGGGGGATTGGTGAGAGACATGTTTTTCTGCTGTTAAATAGGAGAGTGGTGATTGATTGATTGATTATGAAAGTGGAGAGAGGAAACAAGACCGACCCGATCACAGGAGCATTCTCAGGCAAGTCAATTTTGGGGCAAAGTACAATGGAAAGTTGAAGAATCTGGAAATCAATTTCTTTCTTCATTCCCATATGTTCCTGGAAAGTCTATGAGCAACCCTGGGTACTCAGGCACTGAAACTTTATTCTAAAGAGAAATTATACTGTAGAATTTTAGGCAACAGTAATTAAAAAAGAAGTGCATCTGTATGAAATGATGCAGAATTTTTAAAGAAATAATTTTAATTGAAAAGACAAATTGCACGACGTTTCCCATTTGTTTTTGAAATATGTAATTATCTGTGTATGAATGTCAATTCATAGAAGGGGACTGCAAGAATACAGACATGTCTATTAGTGGCAGGTGCCTCTGAGGAAGGATGGAGGAGTGGTGAAGGGGACGTGGAATAAGAGATTCACATTTTGCTCAGCTAATGTTGTATACTTAAATTATTTTTTCTTAATTTTACATGTTTGTTAAGAAAAGTTAAGATTAATTAAAAATTAATTAAGAAAAATACTAACAGACTCTGATTAATAGTGCTGAGGTAATCTTAGACATGTTTTGCCTTAGAGCAGTTTGTAAATACTAAAGAATATTATCAATAGCTTTCCAAAAGTATAAGTCAGCTCCAAGAGCTCCTACTTCGCTCTTCCCTTCTTACACTGATATTTTCCTATCCCATACCCTTGATATTCACGTTGAGCCTCCATCATGTCATGTGTTCTGCTATAGCTCTTTGTGTCTATAACTATTGAGTCTATAACTATAACTAGAAATATCAGTTATATTCCTTTTTAAGTTCAAGGTGGCCCATGAGAAATATGATAAAATACCTCCCTTCTACACAAAACCCATTAAAATGATATATACATATTTTTTTAATGAACAAATTTTTAGCCACACTCAAAAACAAGTAAGAGAAAGTTTCATGGACCAGAATTGAAGAAGTATTTCTAAAAGAGTAAAACAAACTCGAAACCACCACAGAGTCTGCTGCTTTACTATCATGAAGCTGGAACCAGGGCTGTGTTGCTTGGAAAATAATTCTGATATGTCTCTGCCCAGCAGACAAATCTAAAGCTAGGCCATCTTCAAGGTTAGTATCTACACAATTGTGAAGCCACTACACTAGGAGAAATTCTCCCCACAGAATGTGGAAATAATTCCTGTACAAATAGCTAAGAATGACAAAACCGCTAAGTAACACCAACATCTTTACATAAACACAGATAAACTCAACCACCAAAAGAACATATAACCAAGGAAGTAAAGGTCATAATGCAGCCTAAAAAGGATTTTAAAGTAATATTTAATAAGCTCAAAGAGCCAAAGGAGGTAACTTCTTCCAAAAACTATCTTCAAAGAGTTAGACCCAAACATTATGATAAAGAACAGGTGCTTATGAAGAAACACAAAATAAAAATTCTAGTAAATAAAAAACAGTATTTTAATTAAAAAAACAAAGGGATTAAAAATGTGCTAGAAAGTGGAGCTGAGAAACTTCCCTGAACGTGTCCCAAAATACTAAATATTAAAGAAAAGTCAAAGATAAGAATAGGTCCAGAATCTAAATATTCAGTTAAAAGAGGTTTCAGAAGGAAAAAAGGGAGAGAATAGAGGGGAGATAATATTAAAGAAATATGACCAAGAATTTTCCAAAAGTGAAAAAAACATGACTCCTAAGACTAAAGGTTTCTCTAGTTGCCAAGCAAGATTAAAAAACAAACAGAACAAACACCCATAGCTAGAAACAACAAAATGAAACTTAAGAAAATAATGGAAAGAAATTCACTTCTGAGGAGAAACTTTATATAGAAAAAAAAATAAACTACAAAGGAATGAGAAATAGAATAACATTAGTAATACTGTTTTTGAGAAGACAAAGTAGCAATATCTTCATATGATTAAGATAAAATAAACTTGAGGGCTTCCCTGGTGGCCCAGTGGTTGGGAGTCCGCCTGCAGATGCAGGGGATGTGGGTTCGTGCCCCGGTCCGGGAGGATCCCACGTGCCGCGGAGCGACTGGGCCCATGAGCCATGGCCGCTGGGCCTGTGTGTCCAGAGCCTGTGCTCCGCAACGGGAGAGGCCACAACAGTGAGAGGCCCACGTACCGCAAAAAAGTAAATAAAATAAACTTGAATGTAGAATTCTATACTCAGCTAACCTATTTTAGCTGGGCAAAGAATTTTAGACATAGAGGATTCATAAAGTTTATAACCCACAGATTCTCTTTGAAAGGGCAAGTAACAAATATAGTCTACAAAGAATAAAAATTAAGTTAATAGTATATACTAAGATGCAAGAAGGAATCACAACCAAAGAAACCAATAAATGAGATTAGTAAATTTAAGTATTGTTTGATTAAAAATTAGCTTTAAATGACGAGGGAGAAGTAAACTTTTAGATATTATCAACATGGAGGTTGGATAAAGCTAGTGATAAGATTTTGTTAAAATAATTTTTTTTTTCTTTTTTTTTTTTTGCGGTACGCGGGCCTCTCACTGCTGCGGCCTCTCCCATTGCGGAGCACAGGCTCTGGACGCACAGGCCCAGCAGCCGTGGCTCACGGGCCCAGCCGCTCCACGACATGTGGGATCCTCGCAGACCGGGGCACGAACCCGTGTCCCCTGCATCGGCAGGCAGACTCTCAACCACTGCGCCACCAGGGAAGCCCTTGTTAAAATAATTTTAAATGTGTATGTCAGATATTTAAGACATCACTAGATGATAGAAAAGAAAACTTTTATCTTTCAAAATTTAACAAAAAATGAAAAGGAGCACTAATCAGCTAGAAAGCTACAGAGAAAAAAATATAAGCTAGGAGAGAAAACATGGCAATTCATAGTTTTCTTTCTATATCCAAGTTTTAAATTTTCATGTAAATTTATCAGCCTTTAAAGCATTTATTTTTGTGTCTATTTAGGAAGATTTTATACCCCAAGGCTATGATAAATTTCACTATAATTTTGTTAATAATTTGGAGGTTTTTTTTGTTATCGCTATTTGAGTGTTAGTCCCATCTGGAATTTTTTTTTTTTTGCGGTACACGGGCCTCTCACTGTTGTGGCCTCTCCCGTTGCGGAGCACAGGCTCCAGACGCGCAGGCTCAGCGGCCATGGCTCACGGGCCCAGCCGCTCCACGGCACGTGGGATCTTCCCGGACCGGGTCACGAGCCCACGTCCCCTGCATCGACGGGCGGACTCTCAACCACTGTGCCACCAGGGAAGCCCTGGAATTTGTTTTCGAGAATAAAATTAAGTGTGAATCTATTTTTCTACATAGATAATCAGTATTTTTTAGTAGTCCACACTTTCTTCACTGATTTAAAAATGTTAATACATAAGTCTTTCTTCTGATCCCGCTGGTGCATTTCATTAATCTATTTGTTTTTTCTTGTAAAAAATGTTACACATTTCTAATAAGTTGGAGATGGACAAACTGAAAGTTGGGAGACTAACTAGGGGAACATGTCCAGGCATAAGATGGTGGTAGTCTGGACTAAGATGATGGTAGTAGAAATCGAAGCAGGTGGTTTTGGAGATAAGAACTAGCACGGCCTGATTATTAATCAGAAAAAGAGGAAGAGAGGCTCTATAGATTTTAGGATTGAGAAACTGAGTCTGGGGTGATGTGATTTACTTTGATAGGAAAAAATAGAGGAGAAACAAGTTAAGGGCGTGGGAAATCAAGAGTTCGATTTGGGACCTATTAATATGGAGATATTTATTAGACACTAAGAGGTGCTATATATATATATATATATATATAATCAACCACTGTGCCACCAGGGAAGCCCAAGAGGCAATATTTTGATTCTTTATGTTGATCCAAGGCTAAAACGGGCTGCCACCAAACAACTGCCTCACTCAGTGGTAGAGAGTGGAACATTTTAGACTTTATTCTTTAGAATAATTTTGGACTTTCAACAAAATGATGGGGTCATGCTGCATAGTGCTTGAGTGAAAGAATGTGCCTACTGGTCCATATCCTTAGAAACCTGGCTCAAATCGGACCTACACTCTAAATAAACTGACACCTATTCTGTCACACCTTTACATAGTATTACTTTAGCACTGAGTTCTACTTAGTTTATACAACATTGCTTTATGTTGCTTTGAGCTATGTTTCCTTCTAGGAGTCTTAAATTGCTTTGTACTTGAACTTTGCTGAAACTATTACTTCATGGGTTTATTTATTCACTTATCAGCAGTTATTCATTTATCCAAAACACTTATTTGGGATTTTACCATCCTATGCTAGGCACTGTATATTTTTACACATATAGTTAGTTAATTGATTATACCCCTCTTCGTCCCAGTGAAAATTTGGGGCAGCAAAGAAATAAGAACAGTGTCTTTTGTCCACGTGGAGATCACAGTATAGATATAAACTAAATCATTATCACATAAATATTAAAAGGCTTATAAAGAGGTACAGGTAAAGTGTGACAGGAGTATAGAGTTGTAAATGTTACTTCCTGAGTCTGAAAATGAGGGAAACATGATGGAAGAGATGCCATTTATTTGTGCCTTGATGTATCATCATAATTTTCAGAGGCAGAAATCAGAGAAAAACATTCAGTCGTTCTGCAACTCTAAGGCAATTGATTCTTGACCTGCAAATTCTTCAGCTCCGTGTCAATATGATACCTGAATCTCAGTCACTAATTTGCATTCAAATTAGTACATTGGTCTTTCTTAGTTTTGACATTTATGCATTTGGAGGGATGGTGATGTTTTAAATTCTGCCCTATTTGAAGGATTAACTAATAAAAAATGGCTTCATAAGATCTTCATTCCATAAAAGACGTTATTTTGTTGTAAATATTTATGATTATTGGTTATTTTCAGCAAAGCTTAAAATGGACACCAAAGAAATCATAACAAAAATTGTATTTTAATATGGTCTCTAGATGCGTGGATTTGTTAAATTTTTATTACCATGTCTCAATAATACATGGTCCTTTAGTGTAGCTCTTAAAAATAAAATCAGTAGTGATTTTAAAGATCTCCAATATTTATAAGCTAAGTAGTTCATCTTATTATTCATGGCAAAGAACACATTTTCCTGTGAGAATATAACCCTCTCAGCTCTGCTCCAGAAACCATCTGCCGCTTGAAAAGCCTTCATTGACTTGAGGATCTGAAAAACAATTTTTCTGCCCATAGGGGGAGCTACATGAACACAAGTTAAATAAATAATTAATTAATAAAACTTTAAACCATCACTCAAAGCTGATACCTTTCTTTTCTTTCTTTTCTCTTCTTTCTTTTTCTTTTCTTTCTTTCTTCCTTTCTTCTTCCTTCCTTCCTTCCTTCCTTCCTTCCTTTCTTTCTTTCTTCCTTCCTTCCTTCCTTCCTTTCTTCCTTTCTTCCTTTCTTTCTTTCTTTCTTTCATCTTTCAGAGGAGCCAAATTTTCTTCACAATTCTTTGGTTATTTCTTCTTCTTTCATTTTTTTCCTTTCCTTGTTTCTTTCTCAATCTGTTCCTTCCTTCTTCTTTCTATCTCCTTTCTTCCTTCTTAAGTAAAAGAAAAATTACAGAACTATATACATTTTTTATATCAAAATGTTAGAGGAGTTTTGTACTTGAAGGGGCCCTTGCTGATGTTCTAGTCTAGTCCCTCTGCCTGGGTTTTCAGGACCACAGTCTTTGGGATTTCAGGGTTCATCAGAAATCTTGCTCTCCCAACTGACTACATATGTAGCAGGAGGCTTGAGAAAGAGAAGTTTTCTTTCTTTCCTTTTAAGAACTACGTCCACTGCTTCCTGCCCCCTCAAGAGGGTGTTTTTCTCTCTATAACCAGCACACAGAATATCCTTTCCTCAAAGAAAAAATTAATTTTTGGCTGAAGCAGTTTCAGCAATAATTGAATTATTTGCTCAGCGAATACTTCGTAAGCACATTCAAGTTGTTACTATTTTATGTCAGATATTTCTCTCCTTTCTCTGCTAATAGCTATTAATGTAGCTGCAGCATCAGTGGGAGGCAAAAAGAAAGGACTGCAGTAGTGAGAGAGGATCAAAAACAAATACCCACACTTAAAGTAAAAAGAAGGATGAAATCAGAAAATGTTCTTTCTCACCTAAGCTTTCTAGATATCAGACCACCCAACATTGCTTATGCCCTGGTCTTAATTATATGAAATTTGTCACTTTGGTCTCCCAGAAAATTCATACAATCTTTCAGATCTTCCAACAGAAAAATATTTTCTAATTCACATGCCCCGAAGGCTCACACTGCAGAAGACACTGCTTTTGATTTTGTGGCAAATTATTAAGGAAGTGGAATTATTCAAAGTTCCTCATCTTTGTTCTTGAGGAACTTAAAATTAAAGTGGTGGTGGAACAAACCCCGTTGGAAAAACAGAAAACTCAAAGGCTATTACAGAAACATTGGACACATCCTTACACAGTTGTGGTTGCACAGCGATAGACTTAATCCACGGGATTCACTTAAAACTCTTTATGGGAGAAACAGTCATTATCAGTGGTCAGGAGAAAAATGACTCTGTTCATTGGACAAGAAATTGGGCAGCAGGCCATGCAAAAGGGAAGGAATATGTGTGAACTCCAGAGACAAATCGCTCCAGAGACAAACCTAGGAAGGTTAATAATTTTTCTGGTCAGAATAGAGAATACAAGATGGGGCAAAGCAAGCTATTTGAAGATAGATGGTAGGAGGTAAAAGATAAAGAGAAACAATTGTAGTTTTGGAGTCATCCAAGTGGTAATCTGGAAAACTATAAAAGAAAATCTTCCTTTTGCATTTTGCTAGGGAAAATTTCAAACCTACATCAAAGTAGAGTGGGACCAGTCTATGGACATTTAGGTTGTTTCCATGTCTTAGTTATTATAAATAGCGTTGCAATGAACATTTGGATGTATGCATCTTTTCAAATTATGGTTTTCTCTGGATATATGCTCAGAAGTGGGATTGCTGGATCATATAACAGCTTTATTTTTACTTTTGTAAGGAACCTCCATACTGTTCTCCATAGTGATTGTACCAATTTATATTCCCACCAACAGTGTAGGGGGGTTCCTTTTCTCCACACCCTTTCCAGCAGTTATTATTCGAATGGATAAAGAAGATGTGGTGTATTTATGCAATGGAGTATTACTCAGCCCTAGAAAAGAATGAAATAATGCTATTTGCAGCAACATGTAGAGATTATCATACCAAGTGAAGTAAGCCAGACAGAGGAAGACAAATATCATATGATATCACTTATATGTGGAATCTAAAAAAAAAGATACAAATGAACTTATTTACAAGACAGAAATAGACCTACAGACATAGAAAACAAACTTATGGTTACCAAAGGGGAAAGGAAGGAGGGATAAATTAGGAGTTTGGGATTAACATATACACACTATTATATATAAAATAGATAACCAACAAGGACCTACATAGCACAGGGAACTATATTCAATATTTTGTAACAACCTAAAAGGGAAAAGAGTCTGAAAAAAATAGATATATATGTGTGTATAACTGAATCACTTTGCTGTACACTTGAAACTAACACAACATTGTAAATCAACTATACTTCTATAAAAAAATAAACAAATGTAAAAAAAAAAAAGCGAAAAGAAAACCCAAAGTAGAGTGGGATCATGAACCCCTCTGTGTCTGTTACATATCTGTTGATAAATATCAACATTTTGCTAAATATTTGAATAAGTGAACATGTAAATTATTTTGTGTCTTATAGGTGGAAGTGACTGAATACTTACATAGGTTACCAGAAAAAAAAAATCATGGAATTTCAAGCCAGAAAGCATTTAAACATTCAGAGTAAGTCAAATCGGTTCTGCTTTTAAATTAGCTTCCCACAGGCCTCACAGGAACAAAATGGGAAGTCCCTCAGAAGTCAGGTTTTTGATATGACAGTCTTGCCAAAGGAGCTGATGTGAGGTAGAGAGACCTTCATGGGGACAGTGTGTCTCATTGGGCACAAATAGAAATATAGTTTAAGTGTAACTAAAGAAGCCAAGTATTCTTACAGACTAGAACCAACAATACCCTCCAGGTAATAACTATGTTTCAGATACCAGAAGTGGAAATGACATTTGATAAGAATACTGCCAAACACTATGCCAGATATTTTACCCATATTACCTCATTTAAATCTCATAAAAATCACTTTTAAAAATTGTTTTCCTATTTTACACATAAATGAACTGGGACATAGAGCTCTTCAGTCACTTATTCATGACTTACGACCAGTAAGTGGTAGATCTAGGACTGCAGCCCAGTTCAGTCTAACTTCCGGTTGTGTTTGCTCCCCCGTTACAGCCAAGAAACCAGAGAGGAAAAAACAAAAACAAAACAACAACAAAAAAAGTGGTCTTGCTCAAGGTCATTGCTGCTCAGGGACACAAAGCAAGAATGATCTCTAAGAGGGTCAGATGGACCACGCTGAGCAGTTCAGGGTGTTCTGATACCCAGAAGGAGAATATGAAGTTCAGCTAAGAAAGTACCTTCTTTGTCAAGGAGATGGTGGACTGGGCACAACTGAAACTGTGTTATTTTAAGTCGCTACCTAGTGTGCCTTTTTGTCTTTTACGTGTTTGTGGTGAAAGGAGATTTGTCCACCCATAGGACACACAAAAGGACTCTGAAATGTGAGGCCCGGTGGTGATAGAAGATTTCAGGATGAAGTAAGTGAATGAGTCAACCTGGTGAATTGGACAGGTATTGAGAAAGCACCTGAGAGGTGGAGAAGGAGGGCAGTCAAGGGTACTGGCTCCGTTCCCAGCTGGACTTTCCCTCACAGCTTGTCTTTGTTTATGTCTTCTCTGAGATGAGGACAAATTTCTTTGTGGAGTCCCAAAGGAAAACTTGAGTTTCCCAAGGTATGATTTGTTTACAATGGATGATATACAAGATTTTGGATTCAGGGGTAAAAGAAAATTTAAGGTTATCCATGAAATTCCATGAGTATTAGAAAAAAAATTTTTCTAAATGTATGAATTCATAGACATGATTAATTAAAACAAAGCTAAAGTTTTGCATATTAATTTAGAGAATAATATTAAGTTAAAATAGTGTGGGCATTGTGGTGGTAGATTAATATAAAGCATGTCTGAGCAAGGTAGTAATTGCCAAGTAAGGCTAGACTGGAAAAAGAGGAAAGACATGACGAGGATGTGTGGGTAGAAAGGTAGGGGATAAAGTTGGGCAAGCTAATGCCACAGGACAGTTGGCTGTACGTCAGTGACACACTTCATAGAACTTCATCATGTCAAAAATGGGAAATCTGAGGTCTGGAGGAAAAGATAATTACCAACTATCTCACAGAAAGTCTGTTAGAGAGCAACGACTGGAACCTGGGGTTTTGCTTCATAACCCAGTGTTTTTTTGTTTTTGTTTTTTTTTCACTAAACCAATCCCTTCTTAAAAAATGGTGGTGGGGGCTTCGCTGGTGGCGCAGTGGTTGAGAATCTGCCTGCCAATGCAGGGGACACGGGTTCGAGCCCTGGTCTGGGAAGATCCCACATGCCGCAGAGCAACTGGGCCCGTGAGCCACAACTACTGAGCCTCCGCGTCTGGAGCCTGTGTCCCGCAACAAGAGAGGCCACGACAGTGAGAGGCCTGCACACTGCAATGAAGAGTGACCCCTGCTCGCCGCAACTAGAGAAAGCCCTCACACAGAAACGAAGACCCAACACAAGCAAAAATAAATTTATTAAAAAAAAAGATGGTGGTGGGATGAATTGGGAGATTGGGATTGACATATATACACTAATATGTATAAAACAGATAACTAATAAGAACCTGCTGTATAAAAATAAATAAAATTCAAAAAAAAATTTTGACTACATATGAAGAATGTCACTACTCAGTTCATCATGTTGTATGTTCTTATTCATACCCTTATTTTTATATTATCTGGTGTCACCAATTTAATTCAAAAAGTATTTGTCTGGAGGATGTTCATATCTTCATGATTTCATTTGAACGATGTCTACAGGTAGATCCCAGTGATTGAAAACATTTTTTAAATTGCCTGGGTTATTAATGTAAAACATTTTGAAAGAAAAAAGTTGAGACTTGGACAGTGCTGCTGACTGGTAAGAGCAGGGGCAAAGCACCACCGTGCTTTGAATTCTACCAGTTTGAACTCTTTGAATGCCAAATGCCTCTTTGAATTCAAACCAGAATTCTACCAGTTTGAATTCTTGTCCCCTGATCCACAGGACTGTAAGCAATGTCCTTAAGATTCTTGGGATCTTGGTTTCTATAACATGGGAACAATGAAACCTTCTTGAAAGATGTATTTGGAAGTTATAGACAATAAAGAGCCCTGGTGCAGCTCCCGACACCTAGCGGGTATTAAATAGGTAGCAGTTATTATTATGTGTGTGATAGGGACAGAAAGAGGAGAAGGAATGCTATGGAACGGTCTTGGGGCCAGAAACAGGAAGTATTTTGATGTGCTACCAGCAGAAAGTGGATAAGTAGGAAGAGAATGATGGGTTTGGGTTTTACAATCACTTTCAGAGGAGCTGGTAGGCATGCAAGTTCTGCTTACATTAGCACCCTCATTCTAGAGAGTGAATCATTTTCCTACCCTTAGAGGTTTTGGTAGTTATGCTGTTTCACTTAATATTTCTGTAAAATAATGAGAATTTAAAAGGGAATTTCCTAAGCCAAAACTTAACTCCTACTATCTGGATTCCATGAAACTACAATGCCGACAGCTTCGATGAACATTTTTAGCATCTGGATTATATCAACTTTCCTTGACTCAAAAATCTTTTATCTTTCCCACTTTTGCAAAAGCAAATTAATAATATTGCTTCCATGTGGCTATATTTCTTTGAATAGCAGGACAGAGAGATATACAATGTTTTGGGGGTGAAGCAAATACGTTTGTGTATGACTGGTGTTACCAGCAGACTCCTCAGATGTAATCTACGTTATTTTTAAAGTAAATACAAATACATTCTTTACATTTATACAGTTCTTATGAGTTTGCCAAGTACTTGTATTTGCACACATATTAACTCATTTACTTTTCATGACAATAGCATAAGTACTAATATTCTCATTTTCTAGATGAGACAGCAAAAGCCCAAAGTTTCAATGTCTTGTTCAGGGTCATATGGCTCGTGAGAAATTGATCCAGATAATCTGACTCCAACTTCAATATAGCTTTCATTCTGTGCCTCCATTTCTTATTTCCATCATTCAATATAAGATGAAACATGAAACATATTTGTCCCCGCCCTCAAAGAATTCCCAATTTCATTTGGCAAGGAACACACACACACACACATCCCTGAGTGAAACATCACTACAGGCAAGACAGTATACGATGCTAGATGCCAAATGCCTCATTACTCACAGGGTTGTTAACACAAACAGGGAAAGAGAGATTGAGATCGCTATGAGTTGGAGTGTTCAGGGGCATATCGTAGAGGAAGTAAGAAGAAAGGCAAGAAGAATATTTTCTGAGAGTAGAAGACAAAGCACCCATTTGGGATGACTATAGTAATCAAGTTGTCCTCCACCCCCAAGCTTTAACTCTCATCTGTAAACATTCCAAAAGGAGTAAGACATTGCATTCTTGGCTGGAAATTAAACAAGCAAATGAATCATCTGAAAATTCAGGGTTGCAGCAGGTTTTCATCTGATCACTATGAGAGATAGCCACGTTGATGGGCTCCCTGCTGACGATGTACCTGCAGTAACCAACTCTGTGATGTCTGGCACTTTTTACATGCTGCTACCTTACTCATAACCAGGCTTCAACAAACCAAACCATAACTTTTTTGTCAGTATGGTAAGCACTGTGGACAGGGAGATAAAGGAAAGATCACTGAATTAGGAATCAGAAAAACCGGGCTTTGTCTTAGTGCCGCAGCAACTGTACGAGCACGACCTTGAGCAACTCCCTTCAACTCTCTGTGTTCCAGTTTCATCATCAAATAGGCTAATAACAACAACCAATTACTATGTGACACTTCACTCTCTACCACTGTGCCATTAGAAAGGGGCTCTAGGGACCAACCACAAGGGAATCTCACGCAGAAGCTTGTTAGAAATGCAGACTTCCCTGCCCTGCCCCAGATCTACCCCAGAATCTACATTTTAACAAGATCCTGGGTGATTTGTATGCAAACTAAAATTTGAGACTCACTAACCTATGAGGCACTTTCAGATACATTATAGCATTTGATTCTTGAGACTGTTGTGTTAAAAGCAGTGTTAGTACCTTGTCCTCCCAAACCCCATATTCCAGTGTAACTCAGAGAAGTTAAGCCGATGACATGGCTAGATGTGGTAGCTGAGGGATTTAAGCGTGGACTTCCTGATTCTAACGTTTGTGCTTCTCCCACCATAGGTCTCTTTTGCTGCATGTGTCTCTCTCTCTGATATTTTATGTGAGGACCCACCTTGAAACTGGATATGACCTCCAGCAATCCTTTTTGACTTAAAGATCCACTAATTTATGTAAGGTACCCCACTCACAAAACCCTGCCTCGTGGTGCAGGAAACATCACACTAATAGAGGAAGAACTGCTTCCTTCTGTAGCACAGTAAGACACTTATCTGTGCCAAGCTGATGACGGGGGAAATTCCCTGTCATCAGGGAATTTGTCGTTATTAGCCTATTTCAACAAGTCTTCAGAGAAGAACATTCTTTAGTCTTTACATTAAAATTTTTTTTTATCTAAGTAAATGAAATTCTTCTTCATTTTCTTGGATAATTGAGGTCTTAAATGACATCAGACTTTCTGAGATCTTTCTGGGAGTTCATTCTTGTCTGATGCCATCATCAGGATACCACTATTATAGGGTGCCACCCCTGGAATTCCTCAAACCCAGTGGCTGACTGGGCTTCTTTTGGGTGTCTCAAGGGAGCTCCTTGGAGTACAGAGTTTGCTTGCATTGTAAGATTCAATTGGGTACTAGAAGTGCTTGGAATATGTTGTTGGATGTCCTTCAGCTGTTCCTTTCTTAACAGATTCCCAACCTTGTCACAGAAATCATAAGGTAAGCAGTCAACAGGTAGTGGTTTGAAAAGTTTCACCAACGGTGATTTATATACAGCTGAGAACTGGGGAATTAACTACACTCCATGAAATATAATATCTATGGGCAAAAAATGAAAGAAAACAAACCAAAAATGAAAAATTCAAGGACTAATAAAGACACTAAGATTGTGTTTGGAAGCTTTCTAATACCAAGTGTGCCAACTGTAGTCCTATACAGAGTTGAGGCTTTTATTGTCTTCCTTAAGAGTGAACTCAATGGGCTTTCCAGGGTGGAGAGACCTGGGCTTACTATATATTACCCGCTTCCTGTCGACCCTTAGGATGTAACACAGAAGACACCAACAGATTCTAGAGAGCTTTAAGTTAAGAGTCAGTCATTCTCAAAATGAGAACTTATACCCAGATGGCTGTTTCTGTTTAGTTCAAGTCAATGAGCTATTTATTCCCCACTAAGTCTTTCTATTCATCACTGGATCCCCAGAAGCTCTACAAGATGTACCTTTAACTCTTGCACTATTGTTACACCTATCTACAGATGTCCAAAGATTTTTGCTAATACTGTTCTTTCAGCCTGAAATGTTCCTTATCAACTCAGCTATTTCAAATCCCAGGCGTCATTCAATGCTATTCCTTTCTGAATCCTCCCCTGATTGTTCAAATAACCACAGATCACAACTTATATCTTTACTAGAGCACTTGGGTTTTCTGCCTGATTTAGAGTTATTTGTGCAATCATCAATCTCTCCTACTAGGCACATCTCAGTCTGTTTTACTAGATTATGTTTTTCTTGTTTGTGTGATTTTATAATACCTATTTCTGATCCTGAAACACATGAGTGCAACAATAAATCACCATTTGAATGGGAACATCTCTCTCAAGGTTAAGAAAGAAATGTCAGGCTTTGCTCCTGCCCTTTGGAGTAAGCAAGTTATGTTTATAACCCTCAAACCCTGTGGGCCTTTGAAGTCATCTGTGTGCCCCAGGGGCTGAATCCAAACCCGTAGAACTTGTTCTCCAGCCTGGATGAAAATAGTTCTTCACTTCAAAATGAGGTTCCACCCTTTCTCGTTTCGTAAAACCTAATATCCTCTTCTAACATAACATAGATATGTGCACTAGACTTGAAGAAGGTTTTTTAAAATCTTTAATAAATTAGTACTGTGGCATAAGGAGCATAAGAAAAAAAATCATGGACATTATAAGAATAAATATTATTATAAAGCCTATTATTGTCTCCAAATAAATATGCCTTAGCTTATTTTTTATATTGCTATAGAAATAAAAACATTTCAAACAATCCTGAAAAAAACCTAGTAATTACTCCATGATTGAGACTTACAAGGAGGATGGCTTTAGGGTAGGTACCTTCAAAGCAAAACTCTTAAATGTGTAAAAAAATCTATAAAGATTCCAATGAGAAAGAACTCGAGGAATAATCTTTGAAGGGATCTACAATATCTTGAGATCTGGAAGGCAGATGAAAAAATATTGGAAAGAGAAATTTGAGATGACAAAATATTGTGGGTAGGGGATTTGATAGCAGTATAAGAGGTTATCTGGGAAATCTAGGTATCTTCCTCTCAATTTTGCTGTGAACCTAAAACTGCTCCAAAAAAATAACGTCTTCAAATAAATCTCCAGACACTGCCAAAGGTCCTCTAGAAGGCAAATTCTCCCTGGCTGAGAACCACTGCCTTAGTACTTGTTAAAAATGTAAACTGTGGGCTCCAGCCCAAACCCACTGAATGAGGAACTCTGGGGGTGAGGCCCAGCAATCAATCTGTGTTTTAACATGCCTGTCTCGCAGTTTATTCTGATGCAGCTTAAGTTTGAGAACAACACAGGTCTTATCTACTCCTCCAACCAAGTGTATCCCAGAGGATGTAGACTAGTATTCCTTAGTGTGGGGACCATGAATTATCTACATCAGACTGCTGTTGGCTGTTTCTTGAAGCAGCATCTAGGGGCCCACCCTAGAGTTCTTTAATCAGAATCTTACAGGGGATGGGAAAGATGAGAGTGAAGTAGAAAACAGGGATCCAGTGTTTTCCTTTTTTTTTTTTTTTTAAGTATGTATACCCCAATTTCTCTTATGTATGCAGAAGTTTGAACATCACTGACTGATACAGACTGTGCAGACGTTCTTTATTTGTATCACTGACATGGCAATTTCTGGTTTTGTGTGTCCAAAACAACTTTCTGATGAGAAATTGGCTTCTGATTTAGATCTACCTACAGCAGTGTTTCTCAGCCCTGGTTGCATTTTTGAAACACCTGGGGAGCTTTTAAAAAACACCAATGCCTAGTCCCCACCCAAGACCAATTAAATCAGAATCTCTGGGGGTGGTATTTTTTTTTTTTTTTTGCTTTACGCGGGCCTCTCACTGCTGTGGCCTCTCCCGTTGCGGAGCACAGGCTCCGGACGCGCAAGCTCAGTGGCCATGGCTCACGGGCCCAGCTGCTCCGTCGCATGTCGGAACTTCCCAGACCGGGACACGAACCCGTGTGCCCTGCATGGGCAGGCAGACTCTCAACCACTGCGCCACCAGGGAAGCCCGGAGGTGGTATTTTTTTGAGTCCCAGATAATTCTAAAATGCCGCTAAGCTTGGAAACCACTGGCTGGTCAAGGAAAACATTTTAGTTAGTTTAATGCTTCATATCTCATTACAAATTATGGAAGTAATATTCTGGTTTTTATTTCATTGCTCTGTGTCTCTAAATTCACTCAAGTTCTGAGGATCAGAGCTCGATAACAGATCCTGGAATGCAGTCATGTAATTGGGATATTCTCCTTTCCACACCACATGCTGGCATTACCTGTATTCTCCCTTCCATCTCTTGTAAGTCAATCTTCAGGGTTTTGTGAAGTTAATTATACTAGAGAAATGGCTGCCAATTTCTATCTTCAAAAATAGAGGCATTTTAATGTTGATGTAATCAAGCCTTTATATCTTACTTCCAATTCACAGGGAGTGGGTGGGGGGGGGCAGATAGAAGAACAAAACAAATACCCATAAGGAAGGATTTAGACTAACCCAAAAGGTGAACATTTTATAGAATAACTTTCCTGTCTCTTCAAATAATCAATATTATTAAAAAACTAAATAAATAAAATTAAATAATATGATATTAGAAGAAAGAATATTGTAAATTGAAAGAGACTTAAGAGACATAACTATCAAAGGCAATGTATGGGCCTTGACTGGATCCTAGTTAGATGAAACAGCTATAACTGAAATTATGACAGTATTTGGAAGAATTTGAATATGATTTGGGTATTAGATGATGCTAAGAAATTATTCTTAATTTTGGTAGGTATGATGGTTTATGCTTGCATAGGGAAATATCCTTATTTTTTAGAAATGCATAACAGGGACAAAATGCCACGCTATCTGTAATTTAAACTACTTCAGTAAAAAAGAAAGATGATACAAATATAGCAAAATATTAACAATTGTTCAATCCAATTTGGGTTATAGACATATGAGTGTACATTATACTGTTTTCTCTTCTTATTTTTCATTTCTTGAAATTTTTCATAATGAAAACTGGGGTTGCAAAAAGAAAAAATAAATACATATAAAGGCAGTTTAGATAGTGCAGAAACCTCTGGAATGGGAATAATACCACCTGGGTCTGGTCTTGACTTTGAGTGTACCCTCTCTGGGCCTCAGTTTTTCCTGTGTTGAAGGAGGGTGTTAGACCAGTGTCTTTCCTGCTGTAAGCCCAGGGTAAATGTCCTCATGCACAATTTTATTAGGACCTGAAACAGTAACTGGTATTTCTAAAAGCAAGATATTGCCCCTAAATATGATTTAAAACCTCTCTGGGTAATAGCAATTGTGGATGGAGAGGTGGGGTTTTGTTGTTGTTGTTTGTTTGTTTGTTTTGGGTTTTTCTGTTTTTGGTAAAGATTTTCTGTTGCTAATATTTCAATAATGAAGAGTTTACCATTTCTCTTTGAAGTTTATGGAAAACTCGAGCTCTGTAACCTACAGTAGAAAAGCCTCAGATCAAATTTTTTTAAAATTATTTTTTCTTTTTCTTCTAAAGTATAGTTGAGTTACCATGTTGTATTAATTTCTGGTGTACAGCAAAGTGATTTAATTATATATATATATAATATATATATATATTCTTTTTTATATTCTTTTCCATTATGGCTTATCACTGGATATTGAATATAGTTCCCTGTGCTATACTTGTTGTTTATCCATTCTATATATAATAGTTTGCATCTGCTAACCCCAAACTCCCACTCCATTTCTCCCTCACCTCCCTCCCCCTTGGCCACCACAGGTCTGTTCTCTATGTCTGAGAGTCTGTTTCTGTTTCGCAGATAAGTTTATTTGTGTCATATTTTAGATTCCACATATAAGTGATATCTTATGATATTTGTCTTTCTCTGTCTGACTTATTTCATTTAGTATGATGATCTCTGGGTCATTCATGTTGCTGCAAATGGCATTATTTCATTCTTTATTATGGCTGAGTAATATTTCATTGTGTATATGTACCACATCTTCTTTATCCATTCATCTGTTGATGGACATTTAGGTTGTTTCCATGTTTTGGCTATTGTAAATAGTGCTGCTGTGAACATAGGGGTGCATGTATCAGATCAAAGTTCTTATGTGGAATTCTTGGCAGTGGAAAACACTCAAGGTGCAATCATGTCTAAAGCTGAAAAAAAAAAAAACTTCAGCATTTAATTTTATTCCAGATTTGACTATGGAAAGGATACAATTCTAATGGGGTCAGTGTGCTCTATCAGGGAATCACGAACAGACTCTTTTAAAGAAGTTCTCAAGGTATAAGCTTCCTCTAAAGTCGGAAAGTATAATAAAAAAATATTTCAATGGCATTCATTTGAGCAAATCCTCACTGAGCCCCTCCTAAATGATCTCACCTTAACTAATTGCATCTGCAATAACCTTATTTCCAAATAAAGTTACGTTCTGAAATTTGGAGACTAGGACTTAAGCGTATGAATTTGGCGGGGGACACAATTCAACTTTCTTTCTAAGAGGAGAATTGAATGAGATTCTATACTAAAGTGCTTTACTGAGGAACTAAGACATGATAGTTACTTAACAGGTATGAGTTTCCTTCCTTTTGTATGATGAAACACTTATTGCTAATTTTTTTCCCAAACACTCCATTCTGTTACTCTTTGCTATGATTCTTTCTTTCTTTACCTTTACCCTTCGCCTCCTATTATGACCTGTTGAGGCTAATTGCCTCTTCTGTTCATTCCTAGAGGAATTTCTGAAACCTAGGATGGAGTTAGGTAGGTCCCAAGCTGCACCTTTTATGGGAGAGTGCCCTAGGAATGAGCTCCAGACTATTTTTTCAAGGTCATCCTAATTCCTCCAGCTCTTTTTAAAAAGTGGAGATTGACCAACTTGACCCCAATCACGGAAGTGTCTGAGGGAGGCCCTGATGCATAAAAGAGTAGTTGTGAATTCATTAAGACTTGGCTGCAAGGAAAAGCTCCTGACAAAATGTCCCAGAGAGGTACCGTCAGAACTTTCTGAGAAAAGTTCATAAACGTGTCCAAGCATGAGGGGGTGGTTTGAGCAGTAGATGCCAGATTCTGAAGAAAGAACAGTTCTGATGGAACAAAAGTTCACTGGGGCAAACAAAGGAAGGGAAATACAACTGCATCTTTTTCAATTCAAGTTTGTCTAAAACCAAGATGTCAGAAGTGTCTCCTCTGGTCTTTAGCTAGTTATTCCTCACTTGGGAGGTTGAAATATGGTTGTAACTCCTACAGCAATCTGACATGCCCTCTGGGGACTGCGAAATATTATTTACCAAGAGGATTGCTTTAAAGCAACAGGCTTTAAAACTTCTATGGGTGGTTAGAAGTAGAACTTCTCTCAAAATCGCTGCACAGACTGTACACTAAAATATGAAAATTAGAGTCCAGAGGCTGGGCAGATCCCAGGCCTGCCTCTGATTTGCTGAATACATCTGACACACATCAAATAGCCAGACAGAAGTATTTCATTACGAGTGAAGGAATTCTTTTTTGCATATAATACGTACAGGCTGCCCCAGGGCAGAGAGGCAGAGGTTAATTCTGGGGTAGATGTATTCGCAAGATAAGAGACAGACACTGAGAAACACTACATTCCCTAAACCTAAGCTCAGGCTGCTGTTTGAAAAAATTGGGTCGCTGGATTGGGAATACCTTTTATAAGCCTCTCCTTAGGGTCTCGAAACCTGCGTGTCTACATCTCTAGATATCTGTGGATGGGACTGGGAGCATTGGAAAGGCAAGGAAAGCTCTTTTTGATGAAGGGATTCAGTGGGTGGAGTTGAAGTTGGAGGCTAACTCTCTTGGTGCAGGTGTGTGTGTGCGCATGTGTGTGTGCGTGTGTGTATGCTGACCTGGGCTTGGCTAGCTCAGCTGTTATTTGGGAGGGCAAAACAACAGCCTAATTCCCTAGTGCACCATCAGCTGGTGTTCCAGCCCCACAGTGCTGGTGGTCTTGGGGATCACAGCGGACCACCCACACAGAAAAGAAATGAAAACAATATCTAGCTCCTCAAGCAGGTTTTGAACTTTTAATCTCAAAGTATTCAGAAGCTGGAAATCTTTTACAGTTTATTATCATGGATTCCCTGGAACAGGCATCAGCATTTTAGAAGGAGGGGACCTAAGTCAGCATGAGACATAATAATATCAATAGTGTATAGCAATAACAATGGTAATTCATACTTTACATCCCTCTTTGAAGAATTTTTCCCATGGAGATTCCTTGCAGAAGAAAATGCCCTTGGTTTGGAGTGACCTGAATTACTGTTTTGACTCTAGCATTAGCTCCATTACTTTGTGCAGTTACCTTATCTGTGCAGTTAACTTAACTGAGCCATATTCTCTTCAGCAAAAATAAGAAGAATACTGCCCACACAAGGCAGCCCTCAAGACTGGCTAATCACACACACATATATGATATACACTCATATATGTATGTATGATAAACTAAATAATTGGAAAAATAAATTGTACTATCAACTATCACCCTGCTTATTTTGCAAAAGCCATGAAGAATTTCATGAAAACAGAAGAGTTATATCCCACTTTGATTCAGCTTTTGAAAATTAAGACTGTCTACTTTACAGTATACTTTACCCAAAATGCAACTGGATTTTCATAATCAGCATTAACAAAGCAACTAAATTGGTGTATTTCACTATACTAGAGCTTGGAAGAGTCACAAAAAAGTAATGGAAGACGGGCTAGCTGGAGGGGCAGGACCTATACACAAGAGTCAGGCAGGAAGGAGTAATTAATGTGTAAACTCCTAATATCTTAATTATGAACGTCCCTCCTGTATGATCTTGGACTCATTTCTAGACCCTGAAGACACTATGGCTTCCTATGTCTCATCCCATAGGCACCTCCTTTTGTACATTTCAGAGAGTTTTTGAGGATTTATGGCTTCTACATTGCACTGTCTTCCTCACTGATCAAGGCGATGATTTTTTTGCTGGCATTGTTCTCTTCAATAAACGTTCCTCAGTGGCTCAGTGAGGTATACTAGTTCCCCTTGATCTAGTTTTGGAGAAAGCACTTATGGCAGGAATAGCCCAGGAGGATGGTAACTACATAGCTGCAGAAACTTTGGAACAGGGAGAAGAGATGTTATTTAGAAATTTGGACAGCCTTTCTACAAAACAAGAAGTTCTGAGATTTAAAATCTTCATGTATCCTCAGTATCTCTAAACATAGATGTGGAAAATAGCAAAAACACTCCATGTTCCAATTGCGCCAAAAACTTGATTCAAGCCATCCTGTGCATTGTCAAAATAGCCAAGTACAACCCCCTTAAAGTGTACAAGCCCCAGTAACCTTTGGTTGCAGTTGTCACCATGTGGCAGCACCCATGGTGTGCGGTGAAACTCCAAATGAAAACTTGTTCCAAATGAAGATGCCTGGCCCTATCTCCAGAAATTCCCATTCAGTAGCCTTGGGGAAAGGTCCAGGAAACTGATTTATTGATACATACCTCAGGTAATCTAATGCAGGTGGTCTGGACAACAGACTTTAAGAAATACTAACATAGGATCTAAGAGCTCAAGATTTCAAGTCAGAAAAATCTAGGTTTAAATCCCAGAGCCTGAAGTTCATTGCTATTTACCATTGGATGAGTTGTTCAACTGTTTAAGCCTTAGTTTTCTCAACTATAAAACTATGGGAGGTGGAGTACAAAGACCTTGGCTCAGTGACTGCCACATAGTAGGCATTAAATCAACTGTGGCTTTTATTTGACATGACTCCATGCCTAACTAAACTCTGGCAACTCTTTAAAAGGTTTGACATCTTGAAGGATCCAAGTTTATTCTTGAGAGGAAAAAAATAATAGTGGAAACAAAAAATAAATTCTTCACAATGATGGTGAAGCACAACGGTACAATGAGTTTGTGCCTTTTTATTCTAGTCAAACTCCAAAAACCTGCATTGAAGTATAACGAGTCAATTTGGACGTCAGGGCATGATACGTTCATCCTTGAGGAAACTGTCACATTGTAAGTCAAGTGCTGATAAAGGGTTTTGAGACAGTCATATGAGGGTATTGAAAAATATTTTGGTAGTCTTCATGGTTTGAAGTAGTAAACATAATCTTGGACTAGGGATCCAGGTGGCTGTTCTCCTGGCGATAGGTGATAATACCAGTTTGTCTTCTTCACAGGAATGTAAGAATCATGGAAATGCAAGAAAAAACAATCTGAAAATTGTGCAACACTAAAACGATAGGATAGTTATGATGAGGCCTCTGCTCTAAAAACGAGAAAAGTTAACACACAAAATAAGTACTAGTCTCCTTCGTAAAGAAAGCCCAGTATTATGGGCTGATCATAAGTATAGTTGCATGTCACTGTTGTGCGACCAGAAGACTAGATATCCACATGGTAAGAATGATGAAGAGCTGATTCAAGAATCAGATAGGAGGTCCAGATTAAATCATTTCAAGATTTGCTTCTGTGCAGATATTAGAAGATTTTAAGCGATACCCCATCTAATTAGACACTCAAAAAAATAGAGAGGGAAAATTTATTCCAAATTTTGCCAGTTAAGCTGGCACAATTTCTAGAGAAAAATGTAAAGTAAAATAAATATTTTTAAAAGCCTGCAGTTTTGAGGCAATAGCTCAATCAAGTAAGAAAACAAAACCAAATTACAGACCAGGTGTTTACTAAGTGAAAATTCTGGCCTTCATTATGGTTGTGGGATTTGGATCTCCCAGAGCTATCACACCTGGCTTGTTGAGCAATAAATACCTGTGGCATCGTGAGTCAGATCATGCATTAACTGGCAAGTTGACAGAATAAGGACACAGTCCTAAAATGACATCTTTCCACCTGTATGGGAACAACACTTGCTACCCCACAGTGATACAGCTTAATGTGGACGGGAAAAGGGAAGGAAGAGGAGGGAAGAGGCCCAGGTTTGGGAGCTACCCTGAGGAAGATATCATTTCTGTTGACAAACCTTCAGGAAATCAGGCTCCTCTTTCTGTGTTCTCTCTATACTTTGTATTTATCTGCCCTACATTTTATTTATTCATATAAATCGATCCTTCTAACTAGATTTGAGGTCCTAGAAAAAAGATTGATATTTGATTTATTTTTAGTCTCATCTTCTCAGTGCCTGATATTTGGTGTATGTGCAATGAGTATTTGTTGAATTATTTAAACTGTCAGGTTCTAGGCTCTTTACGTATATTGTCCCCAGTTAGTATAGCAGGAAGTTGCTTAATCTAGGTAAGAAAATGGAATTCTATACTTTTCATAGGGTTATAATTGGGAATGGAAGATCAAGTGTCCCTAAGACATGCACAAGGAAAAGAAAAGAAGCAGATTCTGTTCAGCTTCTGGGAGAGCCACAGACTCAAGAAAATAGGGCTGCAACCACTGATGCAAGGGCAAGGCCCTCTTGCTATCTGCCTTGGTTTTATGATCTGTACTGAGAATAACTGAGCAATGACTCATGGTTATTTGTCAGATGCCAGAGAGAGGTTGAAGCAGAGAACAAATCTTAACCTGGAGTCCTGGCACATTCCATGAAATGCCTTTCTGGGCTCCTTGCTGTGGGAATTGTCCAAGCAGAGGCTAGATACCTGCAGAGCAGGGATGCTGTAGGGGGAAACTTTGATGCTGAGTCTTAGGTAGAATTGAATCAGGTGGGCTTTTAGTCCTTACCTATTATATATATATATTTTTTTTTTTTTTTTGCAGTATGTGGGCCTCTCACTGTTGTGGCCTCTCCCGTTGCGGAGCACAGGCTCCGGACGCACAGGCTCAGCGGCTATGGCTCACGGGCCCAGCCGCTCCGCGGCACGTGGGATCCTCCCGGACTGGGGCATGAACCTGTGTCCCCTGCATTGGCAGGCGGACTCTCAACCACTGCACCACCAGGGAAGCCCTGTTTTTCCAACTATTTTAAAAATACAAGCTATATCATTTATTGAGCATTGTGTTAGGTACTGAGCAAGGTACTTACTATATATATAATTATAGCCAACAGTTGCATAGAACTTACTATGTGCTGAATAAAGTTCTTTGTGTATGTGTATTTCATATACCTTCACACAAGCCTATGAAGTGGGTATTGTTTTAAGTTTCATCCTACGGTTGAGGAAACTGAGGCACATGTGGTTCAGCAACCTGCACAAGGATATTCAGCTAGTAAGTAGGAGAGTTGGGATTTTACCCCCTAGAGTCTGGTTTTTGACTCTACTCATATCCACCATACTATACTGCTGCTCTGAGGATTCTGTGTGACAATAGGATTGTTACCTTTTCTTTATAGATGAGAAACTGAGGTGTTATATGTCATGTGCCTTTGATCAGTATGGGGTCCTCTGCAACTTCCCCATTGCCCCTACCTGGTTCTGGTGCTGCTCACTCCAAGCCTGAGATCCTGCAAAGGCTTTTTTTTTTTTTGCGGTACGCGGGCCTCTCACTGCTGTGGCCTCTCCCGTTGCTGAGCACAGGCTCCGGACGCGCAGGCTCAGTGGCCATGGCTCACGGGCCCAGCTGCTCTGCAGCATGTGGGATAGTCCCGGACTGGGGCACGAACCTGTGTCCCCTGCATCGGCAGGCGGACTCTCAACCACTGTACCACCAGGGAAGCCCCCTTGCAAAGGTTTTTTATCTCTCCTTCCAACCTCTCTCCCCTCCCACTCACCCTTTAGATTGCTGCATGATGTCATTCAAGAATCTCCATTGACTTCTTCTTGTCTGTGGCATCATGTTTAAATATGTCAAACTTCTGTGACTTTTTGTAACCCACCTCTCTTACCTTTTGCAAACTTATCTCTGACTCTTTAAAATATAGACTCTGTTCCTATTAGACTTATAATTGTCTTACTCATATTTGTGAGCAGAAACAATAATACTAATATGTCCTTGTTAGGGAACATATTCAGTTTATATAGTCCTCAAATATAAGTGTCTCTCTCTATCTCTCACCTACATTCATTTTGGCCCCATGTCCCTACCCGTTCATCAATATACTCTTCTACTTGACATCACCATAGTCTTAGTTCAGACCGTCATCACTTTCAATTGAATTAATTATATATTTCCTGATTGTTCTGCTGCCAGTCTTGTCTCTTTAAAAGCCACTCTCGGGCTTCCCTGGTGGCGCAGTGGTTGAGAGTCCGCCTGCCGATGCAGGAGACACGGGTTCGTGCCCCGGTCCGGGAAGATCCCACATGCCGCGGAGCGGCTGGGCCCGTGAGCCATGGCCGCTGAGCCTGCGCGTCTGGAGCCTGTGCTACACAACGGGAGAGGCCACAGCAGTGAGAGGCCCGTGTACCGCAAAAACAAACAAACAGACAAACCTTTTAATTATACTAACTTTCTAGATAAACAAAACAAAATAAAACAAACAAAAAACATTTATCCTAGTGGGCCTTGAAAGCCAGGCTGGGGATTGGATACAGAACATTTTTATATAGAACATAATAATATTGGAAAAATTTATGCTTTTCTTCTGGACAGTATGGTACAGGATTGTGTTATAAACCAAGCACAGGACATTGAAGGTGCTTGAGAAAGGGCCAAAGAAGAGTTTTGTTGCTATAGCTTCTTTTATTCCTCATCCCTGCTGTGATTCTTTCTCTGGAGAAGATTGGTTTGATGGGGAAAAGTCAAGGGAAACAAGAGAATACTGTGGGTGGCAGGGTGGTAGCACAAACAGAACTGCAAAGCTGTGGCCCTTACCTGTCTGAGATGACCTTTAAATATCATGATGAGAGCTTCTGACTCTTACTGTAGGAGGATCCTACAGCCACCCAGTTGCAGGAAAATTCAGATTTTGGAATACACTGAAAAATGAAGATATCTGATCAATTCTCTGGATCTTATTTCTGATCTGTTAAGTCTTATTTCTGTTTCATTAAGGTCCTGTGGTTTCCTCATGGCTCCACAGTGGATCTTCATATACTTCCTCAGACATAAAGGACTTGTGCCTTTCCTGCCAGATCATAATTTGAATCCCTCAACTCCATTTTCTCTTACTTCTCTTTTCGGTATTAAAATTACAAGTTAAACCTTTTGAAAAATTTCCACAGTTCTTGGATATTCTGGGGTTGTTGTTTTTTCTGTTCAGTTTGGGAAGTTTCTATTTATTGATGTATCTTCCAGCTCACTGATTCTTCCCTCAGCCATGTCCAGTCTACTGATATGCCCATCAAAGACATTCTTCATTTCCATTACAGCATTTTTTATTTCTAGTACAGTTAGCCATCCATGACTGCAGTTCTGCATCTGTGGATTCAACCAACCATGAACTGATCAGCAGTTGGTTGAATCCACAAATGCAGAACCTGTGGATGCAAAACCTGTGGATATGGGGGGCAAGCTGTACTATACCATTTCATACAAGGGACTTGAGCATCTGCAGATTTTGGTATCCACGGGGAGTCCTGAAACCAATCCCCATGGATACTGAGGCATGACTGTTTTTACTTTTGAATCTTTCTTAGAATTTCCGTATTTCTGCTTACATTACCTATCTGTTCTTTCATGTTGTCTACTTTTTTCATTAAATTTCTAATATAGTAACCATAGTTATTTTAAATTCTCTGATACTTTCAAATCTGGGTTACATCTGAGCCTGTTCTGATACTTGCTTTGTTTCTTTAGCCTATGCACTTCCTTATTGTGGCATGTCGTTTTTTTTAAAGCTGGATGTGACATATCACATAATAGGAATTAAGGTAAATAGGACTTTATTGTACGGATTTATGTTAATCTGCCTAAGAATTGGGTTGTTTTTAATATTTGCTGTAGTTGTAGGTGTCAGAGGCTTCCAATTCCTGTACCGTCCTTGTTTTCGTCTCCTGTCTTGACTTTGGGTTTCCCTTAGTACTCTTTCTCCAAGAAGGTCTGTCTTACAGCTCTTTCAGCTGTAATCTGTTATAATGCTGGAAACTGTTGGTACAGTGAGAAAGTGTGGGGGACAGGAAGAATTCTATAATCTTATGATTAAATCTCAGTCTTTTAGTGTGTCTTTGTCTCTGGTGACGACCTTCACAATAGTTTCTTCAGTGATATAGCCCATCATTACCTCAGGTGATACAGGAAGGCTAGAGGGGACTGAAGTTGGAGACATGTCCTTCCCCCAATTGGAATAAAATTCTGATAGCATTTTTCCCTTGAGAGTAGGCCTTTGTCATGGAGAATACTTGTATATTTCACAATGATTATACCCTACCCTCCCCCTTCCCCACCAGAGACATGAAACCATTTTCTTGGGTCTTTAATTTTATAATCTTATGGGATTCCTGGAGGTAAAACCCACAAAACTGTGGCAATCTTTCTAAGACTGCATCCCGCATTTTTCACATCCCCTTGGTAGTCTGTACTCAACCTCTAGCATTCATCAAAATCACCATTCAATTTTTCCTATCAGTTTATAACTTTACTGCCTTTTGCTCTAGGTAAGTGGATCTCAGCTGTGTCTCTCTGAATTCATCTGTCTCTGTAGGGTGGTGGTTTGCCCTGCAATCTCATTTCTCTGATGGGTCAAAGAAAAGTCATTGATTTTCAATTTGTTCAGCTTCTTCTTGTTGTAAGGACAGGAGTGACGACTTCTAAGCTCTTTACACCATTGGCACTGAAGTCAGAAGTTGGCTGTGAAATGGTAAAAGAAAGAGACATATATATGCTGTACCTTATTCAACTTTGCCTTAAGCTTTAAGCCCAGGAGGATACAGTAGGAAGCTCAACAGATTGTAAAGTATTAGAGTTGAGTCAACAGAAAGGGACAAACTGTCCCACACATCAGGAAACTAGTATACTAAACAGAGTCAGTGAATATTCCTAAGTGTAATAGTTACATAAATCATAGAAGAGATGTACAACACGAAGACATAATCATGTTTTGCAGTGTTAGATGTGCATTCTTGAATAAAATTACCATCTTATACCAAGCAGGTTATTATTCACGCTGCTTATAAACCTATAAATTTTCACCAAACAATAGCACCCACACAATTAATTCACATGTCTGCTGGTTCCCAAGCACCAGATTTTACACAGCTGCCTGGAATTTTGGCAGAGAACATCCCAGATGCTGCCAAGATTGTGAAAGAGGAAATGAGTCTTAACCTAGCTGATTCCAAATTTTAGGAGGCAAGATTGTACGTTTCTGAGTGTTTGGAAAATGTAGAGTTGGGAGGTGAGAACAATGGGTGAGGAGGAGAAAATTTCTATATGATTGAGACTAAATTCCTAATAAGTACTCATTAATAGAATGTAGGTTTAAGTTATAGTCCTATGTTCAATAATAAATCAAATAAATATTTTATATGGGTTTAATTGTGTGGTTCTGGCTTATATTTTCCTTCCTTTTCTACTGGCAACATTTTCACAGGATAACTATCCTTTTCCCACCCAAGCCATGCAAAACCTACTATTTCCTTCAGTAGTGTTGACTTTTGAAGCTCTATGTTTTTGCTTACATTAATATAAAGAGCTCCTCTGCCATTAAAATCTTACCATTTTTTTCAGGAAGATTAGAATGAAACTTGGGATAGTGGATTAGAATCAGAGATACCAGTATAAACTCCTGGTTTTCATGCAGACACACAAATAGATACAGAAGTGAAAATAAATGTGTGTATACACTTGGTCAGTTTATATACATATATTTCTAAGATGTTAACATCAGGGAATGCTGAATGTAGTTATGTGGGAAGTCTATTTACTATTTTTGCAACTTTCCTGTAAGTCTAAAATTATTTCAATATAAATAAAGGAAAAGAGAAGAGCCCTAAGAGTCCATATAACATGTAAAAATGTTTAAACAAACTAAAAAACTTGCTATGACTTTACAGCCTAAGTCAGCGTGACCTTCACCAACATCCCCAGAAGTCATCTGTCCTTTCCCCCATAGGTCTAGAGGCTTGAACTTCTATGATGCAATTTCAGAGATATTTTTTCTTATTCCTAATGAGATGAGTTAAGAAAGAGGTTAGATGTGAAGGAGAAACCTGGTAACGCTCTAACAAGTAACTCCTCATTCCTTCCCTGCCCCATTCATGGACTAGAATTCCATTTGGAATCCAATTGAGTCTCAGAGCAAGTATGCTAAGTGGTCATTCTTTCCCAGCAGCTGTGGAGCAGAAAAACCTGGCTGTAGTTGTAGGAGATGCACAAACCTGGCTTGAGGCAGGAATTTAGGAGTGGATTTTAAAGGGAGCTCATGCTCCCAGGAAAGGATTTTTTTCTCAGCTTAAAACAAGAATCAATCACACAGAAATTGTAAGTAACCCAAAACTCTTACACTCAGATTTTAAATTCAGTAAATAATTGTGATGTTTATCCTGGGAAAGGAATATATTATAGCAAAGGAGTCTGGATTGAGAATCGAGAAAAACCCATATAACTCCAATCAGGTCTATAATACCAGATGTGGGCATGCTACAATCCCCCTGTATGCCCATTTCTAATAATTATAAATACCCTTTTCCTGAAAGGAAGATGTATCCACATTGCTGTCTATAGCTCTAATGTGTTAATTTTTCATTGTTTCAAGGTTTTCCATTGTATAACTATACCACAATTTATTTGTCCTTTATTGATGGACATTTGCTTATCATAAATTGTGTTACAATTAATAATCTTGTACATGTAGCCTAGTGCACACATGCAATAATTTCTTAAATCCTAGTTTTTGTTAGATTTTATGGAAATAAAGAAAGACCAGCTAAATGAGAAAAGCAAAACTTGTTTACCGAGAACTTGCTACAGCAAAAGTGTCAGTCACCGTCACTTGCATTTTGGCAAAGATTCAAAGGCAGGGAGAGGAGTGGGAAAGTTTTACAGGAGAAAAAAAGGAAAGGCTACAGGTGTACCATGATTAGAGGCTGTTGGTGTGGGGAAGATATAGGGGTACATATTTGACTTTCTCTTGTTGGTCCTAAGTTGGAATTGGGGAGTATTAGGGAGGCTGTCAGTTAATAATCAAGTCCTGATCATTTGGGGTCAATTATTACAAGAATTACTGTTCAGCTTACTGGATTGTTACTAGAGAAGAAATCTGGCTTCCTACAAGTCCTTATTATAGAAGACTGGCTTCCTGGACTGTTTCTTGTAGATAAAAAGTTGATTTTCTGGGCAGGTTGCTTTAGGTAGTGGGTCAGAGCTCTATTTTTATATATGGTTTGACCATTGTCTATTTGTATATTCAGTCTCTCACTTTTGTGATTTCTGTCAATTATCTAGTTTTCTTGAGCTTCAGAGCATAATAATAAAAATAAATTTCATATTTTTGTCAAAGCAGAATAATATGTTGAATACCTACCTCACTCTTTGACACGTATAAATATTCTCTCTTCTTTACATCTCTTTCAATTCAACAGATGCTTGAGTGTCTATCAGTGAACTTCAAGCAGCATTACCTGAAGTGTAGATGTTAAAAAAATTCAAACATCAAAGTGTTGGAATAGTTATCTTGGTATTCTTTCCAATTCCAAGCATCCATGGAAGTGCTCCCAGTTGAAGCATCTTTGTGTTCTTTGTAAAGATAAAGATCCTTGGGTAAGGGCCAAGGACCTTGCCCAAGGTCATATAGCTAGTAAGTAGAACTGAGATTTAAATCTTGTTCTGATTCCAAATTATATGCATAATTTTTTTCTTTCCAATATATAAACGTCTCCCAATACTTTAGATATTTTCCTAACTCATCAGACCACAGGAATACTTATAAGGTTATAATGTATTAATAGAAATCCAACAGAGAATCATTAGCAATAATAAGCAATTTGAGTGCAGTGGATAGCTAAAAATGATTTCACAACTGAATTGTTGCCAGCAATGATAAACATTCATTTTTCTAATGAGTTGCTTTTAACTTTATAACAGATAAAAATAGAGAATTCAAGTTAATTTATATTTTGTATTTTATTTTGAGTACCACTTAACATGAAAATCCTATTTTATACGTATCCATTATAGTAAAGAGAGGATGAACCACCCAGTAATAAGCTGATAGTCTTGAATTAGGATATTCTAAACATTATTAATGCTTACATCTTGGAAAGATTATCACTTTTTTAAAACAAAGGATGTGGTTATTTAATTTATTTTAAGGATATCTGAATTTTTGCTTATTTCACTCAGTCATAGTTTGAGAACCTCAAGATTTTGTTTTGTTTTGTTTTCTCCTCTTAGCCACAGAATCTGTTTTAGTATATCTTAGTTATTCAAAATAAATACGTAAGACATTGCATTTTAAATAATGAAAGGATACAAAATATGTTTGATGTTTCCTAACATAATATTAAAATTAAATTATGGAAGGAGATATTTCTTTCATTATTTTTTCATAAGAACATCTATTAGCATTTTCTCAAGGACCTTTTAGGAAATACTCTTGTGTTAAAGCTACAGGGACGAAGTACTCAGCAAAAGTGACAATTAGGATGCATTGAAAATTTCCAACTTTGCCATGCTTTTTATAGCTGATTTTCACTCTCCTCTTATCCTACCAGCTGTTACTGAGAAGTTGGATTTTCAAAATAGCACTAAACTGTAAAGAAAGAGGCATTCAATGTTTGAAATATTCCAACCGGAACATCAGTTTGTTTATACCTCCAACATAGAGTAGTGCTGAAGTTAGCTGATACTTATCACGGAGGGTTTTCTCCACCGCGACTTTTAGAAAATAATTTTATGCATGTCTGATCCATGGAAATTATAAGGCATGGAATTATAGAATCCTTTCTACAGCTTAGTAAAATTTGCCACCTTGTTACTTGTTACTTCCGTCCAGCCCCCGTGGAATCAGGCTGGCTGGCTCCAGTCACCTGGCAAGAAAAAAAAAAAAAAAGCCTGACAAATGCTGCAGCTCAGAAAGGTTTTATTCTGTTTACAAGAGACACGTTTACAACATAAGGATATAGAAAGAATGAAAGCAGACGGATAGAAAAAAATATACCAGGCAAATAATAACCAAAAGAAAACCAGTGTAGCTATTGTAATATCAGACAAGATTTTTAACAAAAGAATTTCTAGAAATAAATAGAGTCACATCAAAATGATTAAATACTTAATTTATAAAGAAGATATAATTCTAAATTGTATGCAAATAATAATGCAGACAACTAATAACACAGACTCAAACGACATACGATAAAATAAAAGTTACATAACAAAACAACAAAGGTCAATTTCTCAATGAATATTTGAAAAATATAAATGAAAACTTGATCTAATGGGCATATAAAATACTATACTCCAAACTTTAGAATATACTTTTTTTTTTCAATTACTGAAGGAGCATTTACAATAATTGACCAACTCTATACCCTAAGGCAAATCTCAGCACATTTCAAAGGACTGAGATCACAGTGTGTGTCTTTTAACCAAAACACAATTAAAATAGAAATTAATGATTTAAAAAAAGATAGAACAAAAATTTTTACTTTTTAAAACTTATGGTATGAACTTTAAAATAGCCTGTGGATCAATGAAATAACAATGGAAGTTAGAACATGTGTTTAACTGGATGCTAACACAAGTATGACATTTCAGAACCTACAGATTGCAGGGTAAGCTGTTCTTAGAGGAAAAATTTTATCTTTAAATTCATATTTGAGAAAAGAAATGAGACAGAAAACTCAATCTTAGCTCATCTATCTCAAGAAGTGTTTTTTTAATAACAGCAAATTAAATTCAAATAAAATAGAATGAAAGACATAGAGAATATAGATACCAATGAAATAAACAAATATCCTATAGAGAAGATCTAAAAAAAAGTCAAATGTTGATTGCTGGAAAAGGCAAATAAAATTGCAAATTCTTGGTGAAATTATCAAGGGAAGAAAAAGGCAAGAAGGAAAACAGATTTGTTTCACTTTAATGATGGAGTGCGGGTAGAATGAAGAAAAGAGATTGTACTTTGCAAAGCAGCTGTTTATAAATGATCCACTCTTATCCACAGGGATTTACTATACCAGCTGGATTTTCCTTATGAGACTACATATAAAACTCTCAATTGCTGATTTAAAAAAAATAGGTATTGTATCTTCCTCTAACTTGCTAACACAATGCAGAACATAGCCTCTTTTCCTCCTTGAAGTTCTATACAAAGACAGAGAGAAATTCCTCAACTCTATCGGTGAATGGAACCAAAACACTTGAATTTCTCTCTGTGTTTACAATAGGCAAGAGAATGTGATTTGAGTTATTTGTTCTGACATGTCTTGTGGCTTGTAATGAAACCAACCGTATATGAAAACACACTTGTTATAAATATGTTTACTTTTGTGCCCAAAGAATTTAAAGCATAAGATACAATGATTCCTGAAATCTTTTAGTAATAACCTAAGTATCTTTACTTTAAGTAGAGGAATTGGATAGATCTTATGCTTGGATTTTGAGTGTTGTTACGTTTTTTGTCTAAATATTCTAGAATCTGAAACTGGGCAGCAAAATACATGGAAAGATATAAAAATACAATAGTAAACACTGCTGTCAAAGATTTCCTCATTGGCTATCAGATCAGGTGTACATTGTTCATTCTGATGTTCTAAACATTCCACAAAATATTCCCAATCCCTTTCTCCCTCTTAGTTACTACTACTATTTACAAGAATCCTAAGTGCAATCAGACTATTCCATGCTCCCCACAAATATCTCTGACATTCTTGGGATATCTTTGCTCAGACAGTTCATGATGAAACCATCTTATCTTTCAAGTCTCCTCCATAATCTCTTAATTCCCTAACAAGATGTGATTTTTCAACTCTGTAACATCATAAGACCTTGCTTATATTTCTCGGGTAACTGTTTGTTTTTTTATAAATTGGGCATCATCATTTGAGAACTTGTCTAATTTTTAATTTCTTAAGGGTTGGACTGTGTCTTCAAGATATTTATATGTTTATTATCATGACTTTCACTGAATTGAATCAAGTTGTTTGGAACTAAAAAGATAGTAAATGAGAAGTGAGAAAATGGGAGATGGTGAGGAAAAAAACATTGAAAAAACATGTGGCTGGTTGAGAGGGTGGAGTTTGCCTGGTGTGGGGGAGGGAGAACAAGAATGAAAAGTTCAGGTTTTTTTTGGCTGCTCTCATGTATATCAGATCACAAAGGGGAATTGAAAGAACCTGAATTTTGGAGGCAGAAGACCTTGGTTTGAACAACATACCTTCCTGAAAACTTGGTTTCTATATTTGCAGAAGAGGACTAATAATTCCTTCCTTGTTTGATTCGTACATATGATCTTAATGAAATCATTACATATTCAGTTATTTATTATAGAAAGCTTGATTCTCATTTTATGCCTCGTACTTGACAGAGGAATATTTTTGATATGGGGGGAGACATTTTCTAATAAAAGCCATACAACGTAAGTAGACATATTATGAATAAAAATGATAATGAGAAGAGAATAACTAGCATATATCAAACTCCTTAGGTACCAAACATTGTGGTAAGGATTTCACACCAATATGTCATTAATCCTTACAATAATTTGATTGTTATTCCTGCTGTAGAGAGGAAGAAACTAAGGCACTGGATTCAATTTACCCAAGTTTACACTGCTGGTCAGTGTTGGAGCCAGGACTCAAATCCAGATCTCTCAAAATCAGAGGTCATGCTCTAACCACTCTCCTGTACTATCACACCAGAGGCAACACTGAGATTAATTTGCTTGTACTTAGAAAAGTTATGGCGAAAGCACGTCTTGGACAAATCACTTCTTTCTCTGAAAACCTCAGCTTGAAATGAAGACAGGTAGTGGTAGAATCAGAGCCTCAATTCAAAAAGACTGTTTTCCCCTCATAAGTATCAAATTATAAACATTATGGTGAATCCAACTGAATACAGTTTGGTGCCTTTTTGCTTCTTTCTAATTTAGTTGTAATGAGCTTACAGCAAATTAAGTCTGTAAGGAAGGGAGACCTAGCCAGACCCAAAGAATGCTTTCCATGGGATATAAGGTAAAACACTGTATATTTTAAAATTATGCTGTGGTTCAAAAGTGTTTGGACTGTACAGGGATTTTTGACCACCAGCATTGTTGAGAAACTGCTAAGACTGCAGAAAGGGAATTGTGTGTACTGCAGAGAAATCTGGCAATTAAAGATGAAGCACATATTGGTACCTTTAGCTCAGTAATCGTACAATCACAGAACAAAAAAGGAGTCTCCTCCCTGGAGACTTTCATCTTAACAGCATTTGTGTATTGCTGCATCTGTACCTACCCTCATGTCATCTGTCTAGCCAGGGGCGGATGCTCCCACCAATTATCATATTCAAAAAGAAAAAGTTAAACAGCTAGAGAAAATCCACATGATAAACAATCATTAGTGGTCTATGTGTGGAGGAAACAATTCATATCACGGTTTTTATTTATTTGTTTGTTTTTGGTGTATGTTGCCAATTTTTCCTTCTAAACAGTCCTTATTCAGTGTCAGTGGTGTGCTTGTATTCTTAGCTCTTGCAAAGAACAGTCCGCAACAAATCTATGATAATAGCTTTGTTATTTTTTGCCCCTAGAATTAATCTTGGTCTTAAGTAGGAGAGCAGTGCTGAGCCCTAAACTTCCTTGGTTATAGTTGTATCATATTTTTCTCTGACAATTACCTGTCTGGTAAGAGTCAGCTGACAGTTAACAGTTGATGAAGTGGACTAAAAGTCAACAGGTAACAGCAAAGTAACCCAGAGTTAGTAACAGCTGGAATTCTCTAACACACCAAGGCTGGAGGGACCAAGGAAGGAGGTGGTAAACTTGTGCTTGGGGTCCAGGGTCTCCTAGCAGAAGCTGGAACCATGGGGGATGATAGCTAAAACCCAGAAGTGGTGGAGATCGTGCCAGAGATGATTCACAAGGTAGGGCAGGAAAGAGGGAAATATTAATAGCTGGTGTCTCCCTTCCTATATCCTCCCATTTCCTGCCTATGTCTCCCATTAGCAAAAAGCCTGCAGACTCATAACCTGGTTATCACAGTCTGCAAGTGTTAGCCTCCTTACAATGTCAAACAGCACATGGGAAGAGGGAGGGATTGATCTGAGGATAATAGGCCTAGGACTGGCAAGGGACATGGAAATAGATGGAAGGGAGGGATCTTTTTGGAGACATTGAAATAGTTCAGTGGCTTAGACCAAGATAGTGGCAGAGAAAATGGAGAGAAACAGATGATTTGAGGTGTATTTAGGCAAAAATAACCCTCAGCATGACTTAGTGACAGATTAGGTTTGAGAATTAAGGGAAAAGAAAGTACTGTGAACAACTTCAACCATTTTCATAGACTGGGTTAGTTTTGTAGTTTCTGCAGAACGATAAGGCTGATGCTTAAAAGAATCCCTGAGTGTTTAACCAAACTGTTCCTCCAATTATTAATAAGTAAGAAAGGGTAGTCAGCAATTGGCTAGAAGTTAGACAACAGGGAAGGAAGGAGATTAGCTGCTGCCACGGGTTGCCATGGTTATTGTTGTTGGTTATTGCTATCAGGAAGCAAAGGAGAGAACAGAAAGTTATATAACCAAGGAGCAGAGGATTTATGGAATAACTCAGCTTCTTGATATCACTTGAGGCTGAAAAGGAGTATTGTTTCACAGTATTCAGTTACAAAGACTAACTCACTAGAGAGATGGGACAGCTACTGTAGTAAGCAGTTATGGTAATAATTGCCAGGTGTGTGTGTGTGTGTGTGTGTGTTTATGTGTGTGAAGTACTTGAAAAATACTTTGAGGATATCTACAGAGACAATTAGCCAGTCCAAAAATAAGGCTTTAAATTCAACATATCAGAACAAAGGTGGAGACTAAGGTGTGGTCTAGAGGAATTCATGAGCCAAAACAAACGGCTGCTGACTTGTCCCTCGCAGTTGCCCCTGCATTTAAGCGGGGTGAAGTGGAGAGGACAAGAGGGCTCAGTAGTCACTAGACCTGTCCTTGGCAGCCGTTGCCTGTAAACCGTTAGCATAGAGCCAGAACCTTGACCCCAGATGCTTCTGTTACAATTAGTTTATAACATTTTAACTTTAGTAACCAAGTGAGAAAAAGATAGCAGAATCAATTTTATTAAAAATAATCCAACTTTATAATGAGAAAGTATCTCTGCAGCCCGATAAAGCAACATTACCTAAGTGCTTACCATATGTATGGCTTTGTGCTAGTTCCTGAAAGGACTACAGAGAAATATAGGGCACACTTCAGCACAATCACAAGATCCTTTCATTTATAATTTTAGTAACAATTAATTAGCTCTAGCAACACTGAATTCCAAGCAAATTCATTTTCCTGGTACATATTGACATTTCGTGTACACTAAAACCTCTAACTAAATTTGTGGGGGAAAAGTCTACTTCAAGAACCAGAAAAAGTTAATGTATAGGATTTGAATAGATAGTTGAGATGTGAATATTACCAAACTAGTATGGAATGAGAATTTGTTATAGACTGACGAGTTATTAAACAGGCTGTATCAGAGAAGCCCCCAAGTGTCATCTTGACCTACATACAATCTCTGAAAACTGAAAAGAAAACTATTAGAAGCTACATTCCTGTACCAAGAAAATAAAAAAATCGAAGGACTAATAAAAGTGCAGAAAAGAAAAAGTATCAAATGTTCTGCATAGGAAAATAATTGAAAACCAGTTAGGAAAAAATCAGATGACTTGCCAGAGCTGGGGACCTGAAGAGCAGGGTGCAAATAACATTATAGAAAATATATAATGGCAAATTGACCAAACTATTGAGATTGATCGAGCAATCCCACTTTTTGGTAGTTATCCAAGGAACTGAAATCAGGATCTCAAAGAGATAGATGCGCTACCATGTTTATTGTAGCATTATTCGTAATACTCAAGATAGAAACAACCAAAGTGTCCATCAATGGGTGAATTGATAAAGAAGGTATGGTGTGTACATAAAATGGAATACCTTGCATTTTGTGTTTTTTATTAATTTTTTATTGGAGTATAGTTGATTTACAATATTGTGTTAATTTCTGCTGTACAGCAAAGTGAATCAGCCATACATAGACATATATCCACTCTCTTCTAGACTCCATTCCCATATAGGTCGTTACAGAGCACCCAAAAGAGTTTCCTGTGCTATACAGTAGGTTCTTATTAGTTACCTTTTATATGCAGAAGTGTGTATATGTCAATCCCAATCTCCCAATTTATCACCCCCACTTTCCCCCTTGGTAACTATGTTTGTTTTCTACATCTGTTACTCAATTTCTGTTTTGTAAATAGGTTCATTTTTACCATTTTTTAAGATTCCACATATAAGCAATATCATATGATATTTGTCTTTCTCTGACTTACTTCACTGAGTATGACAATCTCTAGGTCCATCCATGCTGCTGCAAATGGCATTATTTTGTTCTTTTTTATGGCTGAGTAATATTCCATGGTTTATATGTACCATATCTTCCTTATCCATTCCTCCATCGATGGACATTTAGGTTGCTTCCACGTCCTGGATATTGTAAATAGTGCTGCAATGAACACTGGGATACATGTATCCTTTCAAATTATGGTTTTCTCCAAATATATGTCCAGGAACGGGATTGCTGGATCAATTTTAGTTTTTTAAGGAATGGTAGCTCTATTTTTAATTTTCTAAGGAACCTCCATGCTGTTCCTGTATTGGTAATGGCTGTACCAATTTACATTCCCACCAACAGCTTAGGAGGGTTCCCTTTTCTCTACACTCTCTCCAGCATTTACTGTTTGTAGATTTTTTAATGATGGACTTTCTAACCGGTGTGAGGTGATAACCTCATTGCATCAAAACTATCTTGCATTTTGAATCAGTATTTTATCCATGCATGGTTGTGTAATATTATGCATTGATTGTTTGTAAAATATTAGTTCACTAAGTTATACAGATTTTCCAAATGAATGGTACTATCTTTCCACAATATTAACAAATCAAATTTGTTAACATCACCCATCTCAAAAAGAAAAATCTTTAAAAATTTTTTTAATTGAAGTATAATTTACAATGTTGTGTTACTTTCTGGTGTATAGCAAAGTGATTCAGTTACAATGGACATTTAGATTGCTTCCATGTTTTAACTATTGTAAATAGTGCCACTATGAGAATTGGGGTACATGTATCTTTTCTATTAGAATTTTCTCTGGATATATGCCCACGGGTGGGATTTCTGGATCATATGTCAACTCTATTGTTAGCTTTGTAAGGAACCTCCATGCTGCTTTCCATAGTGGCTGCACTAATTTACATTGCCACTAACAGTGTAGGAGGGTTGCCTTTTCTCCACGCCCTTTCCAGCATTTATTATTTGTAGACTTTTTTTTTTTTTTCAGTACGCGGGCCTCTCACAGTTGTGGCCTCTCCCGTTGCGGAGCACAGGGTCCAGACGCGCAGGCTCAGCGGCCATGGCTCACGGGCCCAGCCGCTCCACGGGATGTGGGATCTTCCCGGACCGGGGCACGAACCCGTGTCCCCTGCATCGGCAGGCGGACTCTCAACCACTGCGCCACCAGGGAAGCCCTTGTAGACTTTTTAATGATGGCCATTCTGACTGATGTAAGGTGATATCTCATTATAGTTTTGAGTTGCATTTCTCTAATAACTAGCGATATTGAGCATCTTTCCATGTGCTTATTGGCCATCTGCATGTCTTCTTTGGAAAAAGTGTTTATTTAGGTCTTCTGTCCATTTTTTTAAATTAGGTTGTGGGTTTCTTGTTGTTGTTATTGAGTTGTATGAGCCATTTGTATATTTTGGAAATTAAGCC
>NW_020172365.1:0-1010 GCF_003031525.2 Neophocaena asiaeorientalis asiaeorientalis
TTTTTTTCCCCCTCTGAACTATGTCTACGATTAGAGCTCAAATCCTACCTCTATTTAGCCTGTTCATTATTTGGGCCTATATAGTTCATAACAATTAGGTGTAGTTATAATGATACATCTCAGAGTGTTCTTGTCTTCACGTTGAGCCACAGCCACCCTCAGCCTCTGCAGGAGACCCTCCAACACTAGCAGTCTTTGAGGGATTGCAGTATGACTCCATTTCCTTGGTGCATCCATAAAATACTTATTGAGTGAAGACAATGAAGATTATTGACAACGCTACCCTGCTTTTCTGATGGCCTTCTTCAGCAAGTTGTGATTTTTAAGCCGTGTGGATGAAAGGCTCTTGGTGCTGCAGCCAGGAGTGAGTGCTGTGCCTCTGAGGTGGGAGAGCCAACTTCAGGACACTGGTCCACAAGAGATCTTCCAGCTCCACGTAATATCAAATGGCAAAAATCTCCCAGAGATCTCCATCTCAATACCAAGACCCAGCTTCACTCAACGACCAGCAAGCTACAGTGCTGGACACCCTATGCCAAACAACTAGCAAAACAGGAACACAACCCCACCCATTAGCAGAGAGGCTGCCTAAAATCATAATAAGGCCACAGACACCCCAAAACACACCACCAGACGAGGACCTGCCCACCAGAAAGACAAGATCCAGCCTCATCCACCAGAACACAGGCACTAGTCCCCTCCACCAGGAAGCCTACACAACCCACTGAACCAACCTTAGCCACTGGGGGCAGACACCAAAAACAACGGGAACTATGAACCTGCAGCCTGCAAAAAGGAGACCCCAAACACAGTAAGATAAGCAAAATGAAAAGACAGAAAAACACACAGCAGATGAAGGAGCAAGATAAAAACCCACCAGACCTAACAAATGAAGAGGAAATAGGCAGTCTACCTGAAAAAGAATTCAGAATAATGATAGTAAAGATGATCCAAAATCTTGGAAATAGAATAGAGAAAATGCAAGAAACATTTAACAAGGACCTAGAAGA
>NW_020172365.1:4826-95468 GCF_003031525.2 Neophocaena asiaeorientalis asiaeorientalis
AAATTGAGTTATTTGTAGTGACGTGGATGGACCTAGAGTCTGTCATACAGAGTGAAGTAAGTCAGAAAGAGAAAGACAAATACCGTATGCTAACACATATATATGGAATCTAAGAAAAAAAAATGTCATGAAGAACCTAGGGGTAAGATGGGAATAAAGACACAGACCTACTAGAGAATGGACTTGAGGATATGGGGAGGGGGAAGGGTAAGCTGTGACAAAGTGAGAGAGTGGCATGGACATATATACACTACCAAACGTAAAATAGATAGCTAGTGGGAAGCAGCCGCATAACACAGGGAGATCAGCTCGGTGCTTTGTGATCACCTAGAGGGGTGGGATAGGGAGGGTGGGAGGGAGGGAGACGCAAAAGGGAAGAGATATGGGAACATATTTATATGTATAACTGATTCACTTTGTTATAAAGCAGAAACTAACACACCATTGTAAAGCAATTATACTCCAATAAAGATGTTAAAAAAAAAGTTCATCCAGAAAGAAAAAAATAATAATACATCTCAGTGAATACATGCTATATGTATTTTTAAAAACATGTACCACTGTATAATAATAATTCCAGGAGTTAGGTGTACTTAAGGAACACCACAGAGTACATATCACTTGCATATGCACACATACTGTATAATGTTGCTATTTAAGAGATATATTGGGTTGGCCGAAAGGTTCATTTGGTTTTTTCCATAAGATGGCTCTGGTAGCACTTAGTTGTTTTTAACTTCATTTGAAACCATTTTGTTAGATTGTATTGTGACAACAGTCATATCACTGTGCATTTAAAAAAAACTCATCGGGCTTCCCTGGAGGCGCAGTGGTTGAGAGTCTGCCAGCCGATGCAGGGGACACGGGTTCGTGCCCCGGTCCGGGAAGATCCCACATGCCGCGGAGCGGCTGGGCCCGTGAGCCATGGCTGCTGAGCCTGCGCGTCCGCAGCCTGTGCCCCGCAACGGGAGAGGCCACAACAGTGAGAGGCCTGCGTACCGCAAAACAAAACAAAACAAACAAACAAAAAAACTCATCAAAATTGGTGAATTTTTGTGTAGCCATTTTGCCGAAATGCAAAATGTTGCCGAAAAGCAACATTTCTGGCATATTATGCTTTATTATTTCAAGAAAGGTAAAAACGCAACTGAAATGCAAAAAAAGATTTGTGCAGTGTATGGAGAAGGTGCTGTGACTGATGAAACATGTCAAAAGTGGTTTGCGGAGTTTCGTGCGGGAGATTTCTCGCTGGACGATGCTCCATGGTTGGGTAGACTAGTTGAAGATGGTAGCGATCAAATCGAGACATTGAGAACAATCAACATTATACCACGTGGGAGATAGCCGACATACCCAAAATATCCAAATCAAGCACTGAAAATCATTTGCACCAGCTTGGTTATGTTAATTGCTTTGATGTTTGGGTTCCACGTGAGTTAAGCCAAAAAAACCTTCCTGACCATATTTCCACATGCGATTCTCTACTTAAACATAACGAAAACATTCCGTTTTTAAAACAAATTGTGATGGGCAATGAAAAGTGGATAGTGTATAATAATGCGGAATGGAAGAGATCGTAGGCAAGCAAAATGAATCACCACCAACCATACCAAAGGCCTGTCTTCATCCAAAGAAGGTGATGTTGCGTATGTGGTGGGACTGGAAGGGAGTCCTCTATTATGAGCTCCTTCTGGAAAAACAAACGATTAATTCCAGCAAGTACTGCTCCCAATTAGGCCAACTGAAACCAGCACTCGACGAAAAGCGTCTGGAATTAGTCAACAGAAAACGCATAATCTTCCATTAGGATAACGCAAGACCGCATGTGTCTTTGATGACCAGGCAAAAACTGTTACAGCTTGGCTGGGAAGTTCTGATTCATCCGCCGTATGCACCTTCGGATTTCCATTTATTTAGGTCTTTACAAAATTCTCTTAATGGTAAAAATTTCAAATCCCTGGAAGACTGTAAAAGGCACCTGGAACAGTGCTTCGCTCACAAAGATAAAAAGTTTTGGGAAGACGGAATTATAAAGTTGCCTGAAAAATGGCAGAAGGTAGTGGAACAAAACGGTGAATACATTGTTCAATAAAGTCCTTGGTGAAAATGAAATATGTATCTTTTATTTTTACTTTAAAACCAAAGTAACTTTCTGGCCAACCCAATATTTCTAGACATTTTCTCTTTCTCGACTCTCATTGTTCTTAAATTCCTATACCAGAAGAGCCCTAGAAAGATGGGAGACCCTGCAAGGATTTTATTCAGTATGACAGTTTGGCCAAATGATTTCAAGGTTTGGACATATTTATCCGTATGCATTATTTCAGATTATAAGGTGAGTGGAACTTCAGTTCTACTTGTACTTATGCCATAATGTACCAATATAACCTGGAATATTAGTTTTGCAGCAGTTTCTCTACTTCCACATCTCCCCTTCCCCAAATGTAGAAGGTTTGTTAGAAGTTTTAAACACTTTCTAAATTTCTCTAGGATTAAAGCGCTAAGCACAACACCTCACACAGAAAGCGGCCATTAAACATTTGAACGTTTGAATGAATATAAGCGTACGTGACACTGCTGTGCTGCTTTCCATACTAGCAAGTTTCCTCACTTCGCCCCCGTCAGAGTTTCCCAGGACAAGTTTCCAACCACGGAACATTTTATTTAACTCGTTATTTTAACACGGGGTGAGTCACTGGGCAAAGAAAATAAATCAATGTAAGTTGTTTCTTTCATTAAGCGAAGATGACATGTCACAAGTGCGCATGCCCAGCATGCCCTATTTTAAGAGTGCAAAATAATTAAATTGGTTACACTAATAGCAAGCTCTGGAAAGAAAAAGAACCCCTAACATATTCGGGGCGCTCTTTCAGATGCCACACCCAAAGCACCTGAACTCTAAGAACCTCTCTCCTCGGGGCAAGGCAGAGGCAGGTCCCGCCGGCCAAGACCCGGGTCTTCGCGCTCCTCGGCGACCCGCACGCAGGTCACAGGCTCCGGGGCGCATCTGGACGGTGCGGGCGACCGCACTTCCACGGCGGGCTTGGGAGCATCCTCCCCCGGGAACACCCGCTCAGAGGCGACCCCGGTGGTCACCGCGGGCCCGCGCCGGCCAGGGAGCGCGCGGCGGATACTCACCCGTTGGCAATAACGGTTCTTCTTCACCGCAACGCGAGAGGTGCGGGGTTCTCACGACCCAGGCCACCCCGCTCTCAGATCTCTTCCAGAACAGCCGCCGGGGCAGTTGCGGCCACTGGAGCACAGACGCAGGCGGCGGGTGATCAAAGCCTGTGGCTCCCGCCGGGCGCTCTAGGCGGAGACCGGGCCGAGCCCCAAGCCCACGCAGCCGGGTGAGCAGATGTTGCGCACGGAAGATTCCAGAAGGCACCGGCTCCTCGCGCGCGCCGGGCCCGACCGGCTGAGTGGCCGCACCGCGCATGCTCCCGAACCGCCTCGAAGTTCAGCTAGGAGGCGCAAGCGCCAGGCTAGCTTGTGGAGCGGACGTCGGGAGCGCTGCGGGGCGGTTGGTGACCTCTCAGAGTATGCGGTGAACGGTGCGTCCTGCCTTCGCTGCCCAGACGTAGCAAAAGTGCAGTCCATCCAGGTGAAAGTCTTACTGTCCCAGAAAGCCTCCACCCTTCCCTGTCAGACGCTCCAGTATTTTGTCTGGTTGGAGACCGGCTCTGTGGGTTCCCAGGCTACCAGGGCCAGACCCGCATGGGCCACTGGGACTTGTAGTCCCCGGGACCTGGCCCACCCATTAGTCATCCCCTTCAGAATTAATCGGGTTGAGAACAACTCCATTATATAGCTTTCGAGAGCAGTGGTTGATTTACTTCGAATCCGGGTCCGTATTATTTATTGAGTCCCTACTGTGTGCTGAACACCTTGCTAAGATTGGTGGAGGGTAGAAGAAGATGAGTTCATGCCCCAGCCCACTGTAGGGTAAGCAGCAAGTGGCCTTGTAAGGTAGACTGTAATGAAGAAAAACTACGTATTATTAGTGCTAGTGGAGGTCCCAGAAGGACCGGAGTCAGAAAAAAATTTCCTGGAAGATGTGGGGCTTGAATCCGGCTTTGAAATGTGGAATGCTCTAGATTACGGGAGAAGCTGGAAAAATCAAATGATGGAATTGCGGGGAGTATAAAGAAGAGTTTGGTCTGGGTATAGTTGAAGGTTTATGAGAGAGTGGTGAGCAAGGCTTAGGTGGGGAAGTGGACACAAGCGTCTTTTGCCCTCACAGAAAAGGCCTTTGTTTTGAGTTTCTCTCCAGTGGAGACTATAAGTACAGGCACCCAAGATACATCTTCAGGTTTAAATAAAAGATAACACCACAGGACTTACTTGTGTCCAGTTTCTGGACCTCATGGCCATTGTTGCTCTGTGAATTAATACATTTTTATCAATCCTATGATGAACTTGTGGGTAGCAAAATTACATTGCATTGTGTGTTGGATATAATGTTTCAAAATATACTACAGTTTTTATAATTTGTCACTTATTCAATTTTTTAAAAATTTATTTTATTTATTTTATTTTTGGCTGCATTGGGTCTTCGTTGCTGCATGCAGGCTTTTCTCTGGTTGCTGCGAGTGGGGACTACTCTTCGTTGCAGTGCGTGGCCTTCTCATTGTGGTGGCTTCTCTTGTTGCGGAGCACGGGCTCTAGGCGTGCGGGCTTCAGTCATTGTGGGATGTGGGCTTAGTAGTTGTGGCTCACGGGCTCTAGAGCGCAGGCTCAGTAGTCGTGGTGCACGGGCTTAGTTGTTCTTCGGCATGTGGGATCTTCCCGGACCAGGGATAGAGTCCCGTGTCCCCTGCATTGGCAGGCTGATTCTTAACCACTGCACCATTAGGGAAGCCCTCAATTTTTATATACCAGAAGTTTCAAGGGAAGTGGATCCAGTCTTTCTTGACCTACAGAAGCAGGTTGTGATGATTTCCGACTTAGTCCTGAGAGCAGTGGATGATTTAGTTTTGATGCCTTTCAAAGATGTGTACAAATTCACAGATCAGAAAATTCTTTGTCAGACTGTTGGTTCCTAGGTTTTCAGTTTAGAAAATAAGATCACAGTTAACTAAAAGATATTAAATTTCAAACTTAGGTAATGGAACACCTGGAAATCTTGAAAGTTTTCATGAAACACTGTGAAATAATGCTGTGTTACACTTAATTGTGGAATATTTTGGTTAAGTTCCACCTTTTCCATATCCCAGTACCAGTAAAGGGTAGCTGGTGACATGTATTTAATAAATTTTAATTTGAAAAAGTGCTATCCATTGCTTTAATTTTATCATAACTTTGAATGAGACTAATTTTTTGGCATAGCATCCCCATTCAAATCAAAGAAATCTGGGAGAACATGATTTGTCAAACATTGCTATAAGGGAGTTCAGAAAAGATTCATGATACTATGTGACAATAAATGAACAAAGATAAAGGTGAAACTGGGTTTTGGACTGAATTCTGTTCTGCTAAGGAAGAAAAGTGGATTAATACATTTGAAGTTATTTTCAACAAGAGCTGGGGAAAAACTGAAGGAAAAACAAATTTCTAGTTAGTTCATACTTGACCAAAGAAATATTATTAGATACCAGAATATGCATTTTGTGATCATTTCATACACTAGAGATTTTCCTGTAATTTTGTTCTGCTAACACTCCTGAAACCAAGTGGCAGGTGGTTGAATGTTAAATTTACACACAACATAGAATAGGCTTTAGGAAATTTTATTTCAGGAATCACCATAGTGATAAAGGCATTGCTGGATGTATTTGCAGAACCCAGAGATTTCTACATGCTAAGCAAGAGGCAAACATTTATACTTATAAAACACTTATAAAAATTGTCTTCTGTTTGGTATGGACCAGAAAAGGTTGAATGAATTACTTCACTTTAATTCTCAGGCTTTGACTGTGGACCTCCAGTTAATCTGATACAAAAATAGCTAATCTTCAATTTCCTTGTCTTTTAGAAAAAGCTGTAACTACAAGGATTGTAAATTAGCAATATTCTTGAAGAGAATATTGGATTTAACTGTTGGAGCCAGTTTTTTAATACAGAAAGTTGAATTTCTGTAAGAAGGTGGAAGTCTGAGTCATAATTTTTCCTTGCTTCCGCATGTGATTTTTCGATAGGGCAAATGCAATTTTCATCCAGATCTTCAATTTTATCTACTATTTTGCCTATAATCATTTATTTATCTTATAGTATTTATGAGACGATAAATAAACTAGTTTAGAAACATCTACAGGTCTGCAAAAAAAGTGATTAATAATTTCTTCCACAATAAGATTTTTATTTAATAATTTATTATAATTTAACTATCTATAGGATGTGTCACTGCTAATGTTTTCCCTAGCTTTAGCAGATAAAATTTGCAGGTGTAGGCATCAGTAAGCCAGGTACTGATTTGAAGTTCATTTTTCATTTTAGAAGTTCTTGCAGAGTGGAAAGTAAATTCAAACTTCTCTTTTCCCAACATTCTATTCCTGTTGTGTCCATTCTTGGTATGTTGGTGGGAAAAATCTTAAAGGTGTTGATTCTTTTCAAGAGTCATGGAATCAATCTCAAATGCTTTTTTTTACTGAGTAAACAAAGGAGTTAGCTAACTTAGAACTGGTTCTCTTCTGCTCCAAGTCAGTTCAGTATTGTTAATCACTTTTTGGACCTCTCACCTTAATGTCCCATAAGCAGCCTCTGAAAACTGAACTCTTTAACTCCTTCCCCAATTATATTCGACAATATACAGAATGATACTACCTCTCAGTTACTCAAGCCCAAACCTTAGAGTCCTTGATTTCTTCCTCACTTTGTCCTACACATCTAGTTGCTCACCAAATTCTGTGAATTCTACCCCTTAACTGAATCTCCATCTTCCATTCCCGCTTCCACTTTTGGATTCAGATCTCCAGAATCTCTCATCAGGACTATTATAATGGCTTCTTAACTAGTTTTCCTGCCTCCAGGGAATATCTCTTTGTTTAATCAGATTTTTTTCTCACTGTAAAGTTTTATACTTTTTTTTGGCGGGGGGAGGATCCCAAATATTTTCATTGAAGTTATTCCTATGTATTTTGAAAAAGTTTTGTATTGCTGTTATGAAAGTGATTTTTTTTCTATTATGTTTCTAGCATATAGGAAAGCTGTTAACTTTGCCATACATTCTCTTGTATTCTGCCACTTATCAACTTTCTCATTTTTTCTAAAGTTTTTTGATTGAATGTCTTGGAGTTTCTATGTATAAAACCTACCTTCTACAAAAGAATCAGTTTGTTGTCTCCTTTCCAATAGTTTTACCTCTAACTCTTTTACATGTCTTATTGGACTAACTAGAATTTCTATTAAATACTAAAGGTGATCAACAACTAAATACTAAAGGCAGTGTGTTTCTTTGTTTAGTTTTTAGTTAAATTAAAAAATTTAAATAGCATGTTTATCTCAAGCATCAAAATAATTGTTTTCTCTTAGTAATATGATATATAATTCTTAAAAATATTTCTTATTTATTTAGAAGGTGGAAATGAAAGAACCATCATGAAAAAGATTTCAAAGAGAAAAGAAGATATTTTTAGAAAAGTAAGGTATTAATGGAGTTTATAAGGATTTTGATTATACTAAATAGCTCAATTGTAAATGTAGGAGAGTCTTGAAAAAATGTGATATATTTGGTTCTATATACAAATCGTATAGTTCATATGTTAAAAAATAATAAGAGAGTTTACAGATTAGTTATACTCTTTGGTCTGTCAATTATGTAATAAAGTATTAGAAGTGAGTTGTTTATATATTTATTTATCTATTTATTCCCTTATTTAAATATTTATTTCTCTGTTCTCTCAACCAGCTAACAATCCATTTCCTGCTTTGCTAAAAAAAAAAAAAGTTTTTCTTTTTTAAATCAATGAATGAGTGAAACATTTTTAGGACTGGTATCTACGTGTCACCTAGAGTAACTCCAATTAAGATTCATGTTTTATTCCTGCCTTCTAGATGGGGATGGGAAGTTATGAAAAGTATATCCAGAATGCTGGGTGAGATTATTGGGAATTGAAGGAGACATCTATCAATCACTTGCTGGGGTTGATGTCCCGTCACACCTTCAAGGGTTACTGTCTCCTTGGTCAAGAGTGAAGTTAGGTATTTTTAATTTTGTTGAGGAAAATACTGAAGGTTTAGTAAGAACAGAACATCTTAGTTCATACTGAACTTACTCAGTAGTTCTTAAGTGTGGTACAGGAGCCACTGGTGGATTTGGAGTTCTTTCAGAAGGTCTATAGACTAAGCTCTTACTGTGATCATGTCAGTATACCCTGCTTTGGCTTTTGACACGAATCCATGTTTTTACTGTGATTGGAAATCTGATGTGTGTCTGCTTGCTCTTCCCATTCCAACTGCACATTAGTTTGGTTAGCATGTACAGTTGTTATTTAAGGAGTCTTTTGCTATTCTATTTTTTCAACTTAAAATGAAAAACTTATCCATATTGTTCTAAAAAAACATTTAATGTTGCTAGTATGGTTTAATTTTAGAATATTGAGGTTTAAAAAGTGGTAAAAGAAATAAATGCTCATTTTAAAATATTGAATTTTTGATAATGGTAGTACATTCAATTAGAAATACCAGTAGGCAACTAGAAATATGGTATTCAGGAGAGCAGTCAAGGTTGGAGACAGATTTGGGCAGCCATGGGAATCCATGCACTCTCCAAATCCTTGGAATGTGCCCACATTTAGGCTATGAAGAGAAGTGTGACCAAGAAAGGATACAAGGAATAAGTGGCCAGAGAGGTATAAGCGTAGAGGAAATGGTTATAGAAAGCTTTTAGAAAGTTATCAGATGCTACAGAGTACTCAAGTAATAGCTAACATTGATATAGTGTTGAGTTTCAAAGTATTTTCATATGTTTGATCTCATTTGACCCTCCTAAAAGGTATATGAAGTAGGCAGTATATGAACACCAACAACTATCTACTGGATTTTATCATTAAAAGGTTCTTTTTGATATTACAGAGAGCAATTTTTTAATTAAAAAATCTATCATATATAAAGAGCTCATACCCATTGATAAAAGGATGAAATTTAAGAAAACAGGCAAAGGATATGAATTGTCATTTTAAAGGAGATGACTTTCAAAGGGCTGATAAACCTATGAAAAGATGTTAAATGCCAAAACAAAAAGATACAAGGTAACCCTTCCCCCCTTTTTTTGCAGATGTCAGAAGACACAGATAACATTGCAGTAGAAGAAAATGTAGACAATCAGCTCCAGAAAGGTTCTCAATAAGTATACCACAGCTCTAATACTGTTGGACTTTATTTTTAAAAGATATAAATGACTAATCCTATCCCAGGGTTTCATTTGGGAACACAGTTTCTTAAGGGATACGTTCAAACAGAAACTAAACTTCCTATATAATACAAGTGGGTATAAGGAAATAATGGTAAAGTCAGTGCATGTAATAAAACTAAGTTTTGTTTTCTCTTTCTCTCTTGGCAAACATGGAGAATCTTCTCGTTCTTCAGACTATGTTACACTATAAAGATACAGAGATATAGAACCTGTTTCAGGAAGTTTCCAGGTCTCAGGGAGAAAAGTATATAAATAATGGTTGACTCCTGCTTCATTTATCCAGCAAATATTTATTAAGCACCTACTATGTGCCATCTGTCATTCTAAGTTCTGGGAATAGAGTATAAATAAACCAACTAATAATTTTTAAATTTTATCATGGAATACTGCAATTAAGAATGAAGATTCTCATGACCTATACTGATTTAGCTTTATGCTTACCCTTTATTTCCACCATTTTCTATTTAACCTTTAACTACTCAAAGGCAGGGAGAAGAAAAAGAAAAATACAAGGCAAAATGACCAGTAGGTCCTCCATTTTCCATTGTACCTAGGACTGCATAACCCCTGTCTTTCTCAATCCATACAGTAGATCATCTGGTGGATGAGAAGAAAATAACATGAGGCTTGGAGTACACATAGCAGCTGGAGCCTTCTTTATACCCAGCAAGACTGTTTCATTTCCTCTAAGTGCTGGCAGTATTATACTGAATTTACAAAACTGACATAAGTAGTTAGAATGGATGCTTGGAGACTTACCTCTCTTTTTTTCAGATTCCTTTCTCTTCAGTTTAATCAAGTTGAAGTAAACTGGTTTTGATATTTGTATATTCTGTGGACTGTAGAGCACTTTATATAGAATATTACTGTTTTCATTGATTTTTTTCCTAAAAGGAAAAAGATAAATGTTTGCTTACCTGAACCCTTTTTTTTTTTTTTTGCCTCACTACAAAATTCAGTCCTGACCATGCATGAGTATTTATTCCAGATGGAAGAGGGGGAAGTTTCTAAGCTTTATTTTCTAGGTTCTAAGCTCTCATGGGGCAATGACCCAGTCTTCATAATTGTCATGATCCAAAGAAATGTATGTTATTTAGCTATTTAATAAGTACTTTTGATGCTGTTGCTGTTTAATTATATTATAAGAAAGTATCATGAACTCCATATTATGTTGGCTTCTTGATAGATTTAAATGTGGAAGAAAATCAAAACATAATAGAAACTCTGAGAGGCAAAGTAAGAGAAAAGCTAAAAAATGCCAAGGTAATATTACTTTTTCTTTCCTATTTTCAAATTTACTGTTTAAATCAACATATATCATGATAAACTTTCCTTTATCAAAAAAGAGCTAAAATTCTATTTTAACATAGCTCCTTAAATCCAAAAAGCTTCAAGTTATTTTCCATGCTTTCTATTTCCAAACTTGAAGCCAAGAAAAGTTAAGTGATTTGGTTATGGTAACTAAATTTGACATCTCAGGAGAAAACAGGTATATACTTTTTAAAAGAAAAACTTTGAGAAGTCTTTGTTTTTATCCATTTTGGGCAAAAGACTTATGAACACGATTATGTCTATATCTGTGAACATTAAGTTTTCCATACTATTTATTTACATTGTGTTTCAGATTAATCAAGGCAAAAAATCTTCAACTCAGCTGCTCATTGATAATAAGATATGTCAGTGGTCTAAGGTGAATACTTTTTTTAAAAAACTTTTTAGAACAGATTTATTGAGGTGTACTTTACATAGTGAAAATTCATCCATTTTAAGCGTATGATTCAGTGATTTTTAGTAAATTTACACAATATATAGTCAACATTATAATCCAATTTTAGACCATTTTGTCACTCCAAAAAGATCTCTCATGCCAATATTTAATCACTATTTCTACTTGACATTATTTCTTATCTTAAAAAATTATAATAAAATATTATAGGTGATCCCCGAATTACAGATTTTGTTCTGAAATACAATGTGTAATCACATATTTGGAACTTCAAATGACAAAATCACTCACATCTTGGGTGAACTGCATTAATTAGAGTAAAGGCTAAGCAGCTTTAACAAAAAGATTCAAAGTAAAATGTCTTAATTAAGATAGAAGTTTTATTTCTCTCTAGTGTAATAGATAAGTAGTCCAGGCTACTAGGAGAGTTCTGCCATCTTCAACACTTAGTTTCCATCTCTGAGTCCAATGGCAAAGCTGCTGTGTCTTCATTTGCTAACCAAAGGGGAGGGAGGAGGAAGAGAGCCATAGGATTGCAGATTGATCTCTTACAGGACAAGACCTGAAAATTGCACACATTATTTCCACTAAAGGAATGTGGGAAAAAATGTCTCGATATCCAGCTAAAAGTAAGTTCTATTATTAGAAATGGCAGAAAAGACAGCAATGAACAACTAGTCATTTCTTCCATAAGCAATGAGAGTATTTAAAAAATACTCTCAAATTTTAAAATGTAAGGAGTGTATCTCGGGTTTTTAAAAAACTCATCTTTGTCTTCTCCACAGGGTCCCTCTTGGGTGCTTAGTAAAAATTAATTAAATTTAATAGTAAAAGCAGACTAAAGATGATTGTATACATGTTGTTCATTCAACAAATGAATAAAAGTGAGCCTAACTTGGATTTAATTTAACTATGAATAGTAAAAAATTGGAAGTTTGTCAAGATAAGTCCACTGAATATCAAGAAAAGAGGTAAAAAGGAAGAGAAATTGGCTTCTAAGAGTTTCCATTACAAACTACAAGGAAGGGATGTCTGCTCAGGAAGTTGAGGATTTTAGCAAATGATTTTTCAATGAGCAGAGACAGAGGGAAGTAAAAGTATATATGGACAGTTTATATATCAGTATTGTTGAAAGGTACATAACTTTTAAAGTTAATGGGACAGCGATATTGTAGATACAAACAGGATGTAGGATAAGCTTTTGTATTTTACATATTTTTGGATTCTTCAGTTCCTAGGAACTAGCAGATTTCCTCCTTCCTTCTTTCTTTCCCTCCCTCCCTCCCTCCCTCTCTCTCTCTCCCTTCCTTCCTTCCTTCTTTCCTCCCTCCCTTCCTTCCTTCCGATTCCTCTCTCAAACCTCTCTAAAAACAGTCCATTTAAAAGTGTGTGACAAAGAAGTGATAGGCGATTTATATTTGAAAGATTCAGACTTTACAGTATTGAAAAATGAGAGCCTATTTACAAGCAAGTTCATCACTAAGAATATGCCACTTTTAATACCTTTTATTATTTCTAAGTTCGCAAAAGATTATTGGTGGGGTGAGGTGGTACTTGTATGTGAGTGCATTCATACCTGAGAACACCCAAAAACAGGGAGAGAAAAAAGAGTTTGCCCTGAGTCCACCTTTTGATCTAACTGTAAGGTAATGCTCTCAATACTCTGACTAGAGTGAAGAGATAGATTGGGAAGATGGAGAAGATTTGGACCCTATATTTTAATTAAAAAATTTTTCTAATTGAGATATAATTGACACATTATATTACTTTCATATAATTGACATGTTATATTACTTTCAAGTGTGCAACATAAGGATTCAATATGTGCATATATTGGGAAGCGATCACCACAATAAGTCTAGTTAACATTTGTCACCATACATTGTCGCAAAAAAAAAGGTTTTTTTTTCTTGTGATGAGGACTTTTAAGTTTTACTCTCTTGACAACTTTCAAATATGCGATATAGCATTATTAACTAGTCACTGTGCTGTACATTATATCCCCAAGACTTACTTATTTTATAACTGGAAGTTTGTACCTTTTGACCCCCTTCACCCATTTTGCCTACTGCCCCCTGCACCCCCTGCCTCTGTTCACCACCAGTCTGTTCTCTGTATCTGTGAGCTTGACTTTTTGTTTTGCTTTTTTAAAATTTCACCAATAAGTGAGAGCATATGGTATTTGTCTTTCTCTGTCTGACTTATTTCACTTAGCATAATGCTCTCAAGGGCCATCCATTTTGTCACAAATGGCAAGATTTCATTCTTTTTATGGCTGAATAGTACTCTATTGTGTGTGTGTGTGTGTGTGTGTGTGTGTGTGTGTGTGTATCTTTGTCCATTCATTGGTTGATGGACACTTAAGTTGTTTCCATACCTTGGCTATTGGAAATAATGCTTGGCTATTGGAAATAACAAACAAATAATTTTGTTTGTTTGTTTGTTTTTAAATCACAGTTACCGGACCTTAAAAACAAAACAAAATACAAAAATAATACAAAATACAAAAATAATTCATGAGGGCTTCCCTGGTGGCGCAGTGGTTGAGAGTCCGCCTGCCAATGCAGGGGACATGGGTTTGTGCCCCGGTCCGGGAAGATCCCACATGCCACGGAGAGGCTGGGCCCGTGAGCCATGGCTGCTGGGCCTGTGCATCCGGAGCGACGGGAGAGGCCACAGCAGTGAGAGGCCCACGTACCGCAAAAAAAAAATAAAAAATTCATGCGCCAAACAGACTCAAAGTTAAATATTAACTTGATACTATCCTACTGCTTTTTATTCTTGAATAAGATACAGTTACTATTACCATATTACAGAAAACTACTTCTTTCCCTTAAAAGCAGAAAAAGCTCTCACTTCAACACTGCAATACTGGTTTTCCATTGTTTAACCTGCAGACTGAAGTCTCACTGGATGAAGGTCTTTCGTGTTTTATTCTGAGTGGTGAAGAAGACTCAACTTTAGGCCAGTCTGCAAAGCAGGTTGGATTTGTTTCCCTTCCTCCTACATCCTCATTCTCAGGAAAAATAACTCTTTATTAAAGGCATAGAATGAAATACTTGATGGGAGGTGAAATTTTTATTATTGAGCTGCCTTCTCTTTGAATTGAGAAGCTGTTCATAATAATAATTCCTAACATTTATTGAGTGCTTACTGGATGCCCAGTGATATTCTAAATTTTTAATGTGGATTATCTCATTCAATCCTCATAATAACCCTGTGAGGTAGGCATTATTATCATCTCTGTTTTATAGGTGAGGAAATAGGCACACAGGGGTAAGAACTGATAGAGCTGGGAAGTACAGGCTATCGGCTCCAAAGCCTGTGTTTTCTTTTGTTCTTCCTGTTCATTTCTCCAAGTGCCCACGTTGTTCTCTGTAATCTCTATTACTCTTCATTGATTCCCCATTCTTCATCCCTCCTTGTACAATCCCAGACCCTTCTAATTTCTGTCAGTTCTTCCCAAACTCTTCAGCCCCACTGTTATTCTAGGGCCGTCCTTTCCTCCAGTCCTAATCAGTCTCGCTAGTCTTTCCCATCTCCTGATTTGTCAGTCTCATTGGTCTCCCTTCTGCTCCTATTCCTCTCAACTTTCTCCATTCCTCTCTACCTTCAGATCTCTCTACAGTTTCCTTGAGCCCCCTCCTGTATTTCCAGAGTGCTACCCAGTATCTTCTGACACCTCCCAGTCATTTCCAAATCCTTCAGGTCCTCCTTTTCAATTTCTCTTGGACCCCGCTTTGCCTTTCTACTTATTTCTCAGTCTCTTCCATTCCCCTTTCTTTGTATCCTGTATCCTGCTCCAGTCTTTACGTTCCTTTTGTTGTTGTTTGTTCCACAGAAAAGAGCTTTATCTTTAAAAAATATAACAAATTTATTATATATATTATAAAAACGTAATGCAGAAAACCATGAGGAAGAAAATAAAAATCATGTGACATCCCACTGCTCTGAGATAAACCACTATTACCATTTTTTCATGCTGTTCTCTATGCTTATACCCATATATGCACACACAGACTTTTATATAAATAGAATCACAGTATAGCAATTCCATTTTTCCAATTGCTCAGCCAAACCTTGGTGTCATCCTTGGATCCTCTTTTACTCACATGCCTCATATCCAGTTTGTCACAAATCCTGTTGGTTCTACCTTCAAAGTATCCAACCCACTTCCAGAACCCAGCCCACTTTTCATCACCTCCCTGGCACAGCCTAGTCTATGCGGCCATAACCTCTCATCCAGAGCATTGCCAAAGTCTCCCTTTATTTTTACTATCGCCCCAACAGTCTATTTGTTATACCATACAGTAGTCAGAGTGATTCTGTTAAAATCTAAGACAGAACATTTTTTTTTAACACCTTCTAATGGTTTCCTATCTCAAAAAAAAGCTGAAGTCCTTATAGGGGCTTCCACGGCCCCCTTAGTACCTCTCTGACTTCCTTTCTCACTAGTTTCCCCTTCTTCCACCCAACTCCGGCCATACTGGCCTCCTTCCTGTTCCTGCCTCAGGGACTTTGTACCTTTTAACTGTCTAGACAGCTCTTCTCTTATCCTCATGCTCTCTCCCTCACTACCTTTGGGTCTCTGTTCAAATGACACATAATTAAAATTACTGTGCCTGAAAACCTTATGTAATAGTACCTCCAACCCCCCAACCCCCAACCCCCATCCCAGTATTCTCTAGCCACTTACCTTGCATCATTTTTCTTTATGTCATTTATTTTCTTTCTTTGTCATTTATCACCACCTCGCATGTATTTCTGTCTCTTTGTTTATTTTCTTCCTTGAACATATCAGGCATTCCATATTTGAGCGAATATTGAATAAATGAGTATCAAACATGCACATGCTCTGCCAAGTCACTTGATATCCCAGAATCCCATGATATGGGTTAAGGAATGGACTTTTCAGGGGAAACGAGAAGGTCCACCCAGCAGAGTGCACCAGGACGAAGCGCTGTGGTTATGGCTGCTTTTCCTTCTTTTCCTTCTCACAGGGAAGACATGAGAGAAATTAGGTCAGTGGGGCAAGTAGACTGTTTGGGCACAAGGAAGTTCAGGCTTGGATGTGGGTTGTTTAGAGAAGTTGTTTGAAAAGCCATCTGCCCTGCACCTGGTAAATTTGGGGACAATGGGAATCTACTGTCCTCATCACAGGGAGGAGAAAGCTACTGTTTTGTGGGAGGCTGAGTGTGACTGTGGCTCCTTCCTACTAGGAGAAAGGGGAGAATCTCTCTCTCTCTCTCTCTCTCTCTCTCTTTTTACCACACCATACTCAGGTGCATTCATTTAGACTTATGCATGGAAAATTAGGTGGTTGCCTTCTGACCTCATGCTTCCTGTCACACAACAGCTAACAGCACAGACACTGGTCTGCTGTGAGCTGCATAGTGAAGACCAGGAAGGTGATTATATTGGTTGAGCTCATAGCTTGTCTCAGGCTAAAAATATAGGTAGCTGTAGTGGGGTAGGATTCATGAAAGAGACCTACATGGTCACAAATAAAAGGCTGGGATCCAAGATGAGAGCCTGACATGACTCAGCCATCAGGGCAGACCTCAGCTCTGAAGGCAGGTTGAAAGCCCTGACCTGCACCAGGGGTGCGGTGAAAGTAGCTTGGTAATGGGACCTCCAGCAGGAGCAAAGAGCCCCTCTTTGTCTATGATTGGAATATTCAAAGAGATCCCCTATGTGAAGATCCCCCAAATCTTGCTCCTAGGTGTCAGTGTCATATCTTGTTTGACTTCTGAAAATGTTGCCACAAAGATTTCTGGATATAAAATACTTTCTTGATTTCGTGACAGGAATATAGGGAAGGTATGATGATGTGATGACTTGATATGAACCTAAGTGATGCTTAACCATGTTACTCACTTAATTTTGTCAGAGTTGATCAAGGCCATCTACGGTTATCTATTCAATGGAGTTCTATTATTAATTCTTTTAATTTAATTATTTACCCCTAAATGTATGTTTTTGAAAATTAAGGGGTTTTTATTTGCATGACTCACATACTCTGTCTCCTTCTCTCTTTCAACATATGTAGATTTTAAGTTAAACAACTAAAGTCATCCAAAATAAATTGGTAATATTTTTTGTGAAGAGACTCATATAAAATTTCTGATATAATATAAAAGTATACATTTTTATATTTAGTAATATATCTGTTTCAATACCTAAATTCAGATTGTTTGTAACTTTTATATATCATATTTCAGAAATGTATCATAATCAATCACAGTGCCACAGACTTCTATTTGTATCTTTACTTTTCTTTCTTCTTTTTCTTAAATATCATCCAGAAAACAGCATGACTACTCCACGTCACCTTAGGTAGTACTTCTTTCTGAACGGTGGAAAAAAATGGGGCTGAAGACCACATGGCTTGATGTCTTTAGACTTTGCCCTGCACTGTGAATTCTCAACAGTTGAAATATCATAGTCCAATATTTCAGAACATTTTCCATAGGAGAGGAGAGACTTGAATTGTAGTTCTTTTTCAGTAGTCTTTCATTGAGAATTTCAATGAAGGGCTATAGAAAAATCATATTTTATAATATTAAGCCTTAAGTGAGTTCTTCTGTGTTCAATGAAATTTAATTGTCACACAGTTTCAGCTTGAACTTGAACTGGGTAGCATAGATCAGAAAGACTTCACAGCAAGATTCTAGTACCTTTCATTTATCTGCCTGTTAATCATTGAGGACAAACACGTATACTTATTTTTCTTTTTGGTATTCAACAGAGATCAGTAAATGATAGTTACCACAAACACTTTTCACTTGGTGATAATTTACAAAACTTTGCTGAGGGCCGAGATGAAGATTTTATGGAAGAAGTCATTTTCCTAGATTTACTTGAAGTAAAGGCTGCCAATTATGAAGATGATCAAGAACAAGTGAAAAAACAACAGGCAAATATTTTTGTTCCAAGCAATTCTCCAGGTAAAGTTTTTACAAGAAAATATTCAAGTCATTAATGAATCATATTGTAGGATAATAGCTTCTTTGTATGCTGGATAGATAAAAAGTACTGATTTAAAATTATAGAAATTTTTCTATATTTCCTCTTCATGCTTTCTCTGAGTTAAAGGGAATTGGTTGAAAAAGCTCATTCATTGTGTGTGTGTGTGTGTGTGTGTGTGTGTGTATAGATTTTCTGCTAGGCTTTAGTGGTAGAGTATATGATAGTTCCCTTTTGCTTCTTGTTTGGTCAATACCAGTTTTAATATTTTGGACTTTAAAGTAATATCTAGGTTTTGTTATTAAGTGATCAACCAACTTAAACTGCCAGAAGATACGATGCCACGCATTTTAGAAGAAGAAGGATTCTATGTTCACAAAAAGCCAGAAATATATAAAAAGACCTGCAACAAAATGGAAAATCGCCTGCTTAAACTAGAAGAGGCAAGTTCACTAGCTAACAAGGGAAACCACTCACTGATGGTGTGTGACATTTGTTTTTAGTATAATATTTACTTACTATATTTTTAAATATTTTTGATAGGGGAAGTGTTGGTTTGAAGAAAGTGGAGAAATAATGTCATTACCTTCACCTGTTAGACAGTCATGGAATTTCAGACTAAACATAAGTAAGGAACCTTTAAATCCAGCACTGAAGACCATATACAGAAAGGTGACCAACAACAGTTTATTCATGATTATGGTTAGAATTCTTGTAATATCAATTATAACTTATATACTTATTTTTGTGGTGTTAATTCACCTTTTAAAGATATTAGTAAGTCTAGTAAAGGCAAAACTATGATGAAATATCAAATATCCATTAAAATGATGTTTTCAAGGAATATTTAATGATATGGAGAAGTCCTCAACATAAAATGTAAAGTTAAAAAAAGCAGAATGCAAAATTTCATATGATCCTAATTTTATAAAAATAGATAATGAATGAATGAATTTATCAATGAATGAATAAGTACGTACATATATGTGTATGTAGATAAAAAGACTAGAAAATATATCAGTTAATAACTATCTCTGGATGGTAGAACATAGGATTATTTTTATTTTCTTTGTTATACTCTTTTCTATTTTCTAAATTTCAGAAATGAATATATGTTATAATTAAACTAATTTATGTGTATTCCAAAAGACATTATGAAAATTAGCAGTCCATTAACCTAATGAGAAGAAATATTTAGACAGAAATAGTTATGTTAAAAATTTGGCTTGAAAAAGTTTAAATAAGAATTTTGTACAAAAACCTAATTTCTCAACCACTTGCATTAACCATTCCATATATAGGAAATATGGCTGTAGGTAGATACAAAGTGGAAATAATACTTCCTAAAAATACAGTCAACCCTTGAACAATGCAGCAGTGGGGCACCAACTCCATGCAGTGAAAAATCTGCGTACTGCTCTCTCTGCCTCAAAAATAAAGAAATTAATAAATTACTCATCCAAGGGCAGGAAGCTGAGACAGTTTGGGTAGACTCAGGACTCAAACCCTAGTTCTTTTGATTCCACACATTGTGATCTCTGATCGAACACCAACTTTTCCCCACACTTAATTTAAAGACCTGTAAAATGAAAATATAGATACTGTAATTATTGAATAAATCTGTGTATAAGTGGACAAGCTCAGTTCAAACCCATGTTGTTTAAGGGTCATCTGTACTTACAGGACTTCATTCTCTAGTCCCTCTGTTGCTTTAAACCTGTGAGTTACTTCTCCTCTTCTAGTAATTATATGCCTTCTGTAGTTAATGCTTTTTCTTTACAGTTGCAGTTCTGTGTTTCTTGCATATTCCAGCAACTGCAACATTTTAACAGCAAGAGCACTTAGTTCCTTATAAGGCTGTTACTTCTCAGCCTCCATAGGAAATGAGATTTCTCCCTAAACTGAAGAGATTTATACTTTTGGAGGTCTCTTTCTCTTTCTGTAACATGTGAGGATCTTCTTTCTTTATGATATATGCTCTCTTTTCTTCTCCACAGTTTCTGTTTCTTTCCCAGAGAAACTAGAAAATTTAAAAACAAGTCTTCCTTATGTTGTAATATGTTTTTTATATCTTTATACCACTCATAAATTTCTTTCAGGATTTTCTAAAAATACACCAAAATTTGCTGCTAAGAAAATCTTTTACCATTTTACCATGCAAAATGCGTTTAAGCTTTAATTAATTGTCCTACTTTTTTTTTTTTTTTTTTTTGGATTCCCGGAGTGGGGCACGAACCTGTGTGCCCTGCATTGGCAGGCGGACTCTCAACCACTGCGCCACCAGGGAAGCCCAATTGTCCTACTTTTAAAATTAAAGACATATACAAAGATTTTTATCATGAATTAGTGTTGACATTTATCAAATGCTTTCTCTAAGCCTATTAAGTAGTGTAATAGTATTTTCTTAACTTTTAATGTGGTGAATTACACTGATTTTCAAATATTTCTGAAATAAATCCCATTTGTGATACATTTTCTTTTTATATATTACTGAATTTGATTTTCTAATATTTTGTTCAGGATTTTTGCATACATGTTCCTGAGATAACTTTTTCTTTGATTTTTCTTCCTTGTAATGTTCTTGTCAGATTTCCATCTAGGTTACACTGGCTTCAACACGATTTGGGGTGTGTTCCCTCTTTTTCTCTTCTCTGGGAGAATTGTATAACATTGGTGTTATTTCTTCCTTAAATGTTTGGGAGAATTCACTGCTGAATCCATCTTGCCCTGGAAATTTATTTGTGGGAATGTTTTCTATTATAGACATATTTAAAAAAAAATAAAAGACTGTCCAATGGAAGCACATCCTGTGTTTGTGGATTGGAAGACTTAGTATTGTTAAAATGTCCATACTACCCAAAGCAATATACAAATTCAATGCAATCCCTATCAAAATCCCAATGGTATTTTTCACAGAAATAGAAAAACAATTCTCAAATTCATAGGGAACTTCTAAGGACCCTGAATAGCCAAAACAATCTTGATAGAGATGAGCAAAACTGGAAGACTGACATCATCATTATGTCAGAATAAGAGTTTTCTACCATCTTTCTCTCCAGAGAACACTGATTTTGACAATCACCCATGGACAAGAGTGCCATTATGGAATTCTGGGAGTCCAGTGGAGAAGTTCCAGCACACCATTGAAGTAAATGGTCTAGAATTCTGGGTTGGTTGTTATTCTTCTTTTAGCACTTTGAAGATAACTTTCCACTTATTTCTGAATCTCATTGTTTCTACTGAAAAGTCAGCTTAAAGTCTTACTGTGGTTTTCAGTTTTTCTCTTTGTCTTTGGTTTTCTACTACAATATGTTAAGGTGTGACTTCCATTGTAATATGTTAAGGTATGCTTTTTCTTTATATTGATCCTGCTTTGGGCTATTAGGGCTTCCTCAATGTATGCCTCCATGTTATGCATCCGTTTTGGAAAATCCTCTGCCATTATCTTAGCAAATACTGCTTCTGCCCTAATCTCTTTCTCTTTGTGTTCTGGAACATCAAGTATACATATCCATTTTATCTTCTGCTTTTGCATTTTTTTCATCCCTTTTTCCCTCTGAGTTTAGTCTGAATATTTTCTGTTGCCCTGCCCTCTAGTTCACTTAGCTAACTTTCTACTGTGTTTAATCTCCTGTTAGATCCATCTAATGAATTATTTCCCCTTCTTCATTTATTTTTTACTTGAAAAGATTTCTCTTTTTTTTACCTTAAGGAAAAAGCATTCTGTGATCTTTGTTTTTGTGTTCCTTCTAGCTTAGGCTTAATATCTAAATACTTAAAATTTTAAAAATTATTTCTATTACTCTATTGTTACCTCATTTCTGAGTTTTCCAAATTCTGGTTTGTGTTCTTTAATGTCATAAATTTTCTTAATGTCTTTTGGCTTGTTTTGTAATCCACATTTCTATTTTTTTGAATGTCTTTCTGGTATGCTTTGATTGTGGGGATATTATATTACTGTTTATTCATTTTTATTATAGAAACTTTGTATAGATTTAATCTTGAGCCTTTTCTGCTGTTCATTCTTATATTAAATTAGTTTTCCTGAAATTTTAGGAAAAAAGCTTGTTTCAGATAGCTTTTCTGATGTCACAGAATTCTGTTGTTTTTGTGTAGTGTTAAACAATATAGTGGCTGTATTCTCCTTCCCAGATTATTTTCTGTATCTTCTATTAATCTCTGTGGTCCCTGACCATCTCAAGTTTTATTCCACTTCCAATAGTTTCTCTTTAGTGTGAAGCCTTGTCATAAAATTTTCTAGGGAGTAGACTCCCCTAGCTGCTTCAGAATTCCTTGCTGTAACCCATAACTGGAGTAGACAAAACCTCTAACAGTTTTAGCTGATGGCTTTTTTTTTTTTTCTTGGCTGCGTTGGGTCTTTGTTGCTGTGTGCGGGCTTCCTCTAGTTGCAGCGAGTCAGGGCAACTCTTAGTTGTGGTGCGCGGGCTTCTCATTGCAGTGGCTTCTCTTGTTGCGGAGCACGGGCTCTAGGCGTGCAGGCTTCAGTGGTGGCGCATGGGCTTAGTTGCTCTGCGGCATTTGGGCTCTTCCTGGACCAGGGCTCGAACCCTTGTCCCCTGAATTGGTAGGCGGATTCTTAACCACTGTGCCACCAGGGAAGTCCCCTTTTACTCTATTTTTATAACACATTAATAATATCTACTTTAAAGTCCATATCTGGTAACTTCAATATCTGGGTCCTTGAAAATCTGTTTTTATTATTTGTTCTTCTCTCTTGATTTTGCGCTTTTAGTCCTGTCTTTTATTATAGGTGGTATTTTTTTTATTATATTCCATATATTATATATGAAAAGTTGTAGAAACTCTAGATCATATCTTCTTGCAGAAAAGTTCGTTCCTCTAGTTTTTAGGCATATTGAGTGTGGATAATCATCTTAATCCAATCAGGGACTTAACTGATTTCAGACTGGGTTGCAGTTTTGTTAAGGCTCAATCTGTATCTAAGTCTTCTGTTTACCTAATCTCTTCCCTGCTTGACTGTAACCAGGGTAAGGTTTTCTTTTTGTTTTGTTTTTTTAAATCACTAGCACATATCCAAATGCCTACCATATAGCAGACACTCAATGAATACTTATATTATTTGTAATGGAACTCATCACTTCAGTAGATGTAAGCTTTTAGGGTCCTGTATAATTTAGAAGAAAAAAACACCAGTTGACTGGCATAATCTTAGAAAATCCTATTTTCTCCATGGTGCCTATCACACCATGAGAGCCTGGCAATGTCTCTGCCTCATCGTAATTCATAGCATAGCACATTTACCAAGATTTTATAAATGACCCCCTCACCCGCACCCAACAGTGCAATATCTTTCCGGTTTTCCCCAGTTTGGTTACTATAAAATCCATCTCCATTAAAAAATTAAAAAATAAAAGGATAAAAGAGGAAGGAAGGGAAATCCCTGGTATTTATTTTATCTTGTTTTTTGCTGTTACATGGCATAACTTTTGCATGTTATGGTGACAGTGTGTTTTATTTAAATTTTGCTCAAGATATAGCACAGATCTTTTAACATAATTATCAGAGACCATTGCTCTTGGAGAAGGAGATCCTTGAAACAGTGGCAGTTTGCTGAATGAATGAGTGAGTGCATGAATAACTGAATGAACAAAGCAATGATAAGTAAATGCAGAAAATATAATTTTTGGAAAAACATTAACCACTATCCAGATTAACCTTTGTAACCATCTGGAATCCCAAATTGGAAACCACTGGGCTGAACAAGTAATTTTTCCTCAACTGCATCTGTTCTAGCTTCATCCAAGCTAATTTCAGTATTTCATGGACTCTTAGAGTTGGGAATAAATGTAAATGTCACTTCACCAAGCATGTAAACTGAGTATTAAAATTCATTCTGTAGCAGCATCCTTAACAGGTAATGTTCTCAAATTAGTGCCACACAAATGCCTCTGCCTGCCTTTCCCTTCTATCTTCTCTACATTTTTTACTCTGCTCAGCCAGCCATGGAGGCAAGGTTCATTTGGGGTTTCTCACTGGAATAAAAATAACATAAGGGCCATTGAAGCAGAGATAATAGCTCCCTGAGTATCAAAATCCTCTCTTTGCTGTTGCCTCGGCCAGGTACTTTAATACTCTGTCATACCTCTATTACCCCAGGTCTTATTTGCTTGTTTTTTGTTGACTAGTTTTGCCTAATTATTTACTATATGCCCTTTACTCCTTCTTCTGGCATTCCTCTTATACATTTACCTGGATTTTATACATGTGCATGTAAAAGTTACGTTTATGCTACCCTGTAGTTTATTAAGTATTCAATAGCATTATGTCTAAAAAAACCCCAATGTACATACCTGAATTAAAAAATACTTTATTGCTAAAAAATGCTGTCATCTGAGCTTTCAGGGAGTCATAACCTTTTTGCAGTAGTAGCATCAAAGATCACAGACCAAAAAATAAAATAAAATAAAATAAAAAAAGGTCACAGACCACAGATCACCATTACAAATATAATAATGAGAAAGTTTGAAATATTGCAAGAAGTACCAAAATATGACACAGAGACAGGAATTGAGCAAATGCCGTTGGACAAATCGTGCTGACAGACTTGCTCAACAAAGGGTTGCCATGAATCAAGTTTTACAAATTAAAGAATTTGTAAAAAATAAACACGACATCTGAGAAGTACAATAAAGCAAGGTACAATGAAATGAAGTATGCCTGGATCTAAAACTATATGGCCACTATATTTCCAGAATCACTCGTCTAATGAATTCTTAATTTTAGATATTTTCAGTATATTTTTAGCTTCAAAGTGTTCATTTGACATTTGATTCTTCTGTATATATTCCAGTTTTCTTGTGGAATGCTCCATGTTTTCATCTTCTCATCTTTTCATGTATTTTATCTTTTACTCTTTTTAAAACACATTAATAATAGCTACTTTAAAGTCCATATCTGATCAAACTCCAATATCTGGGTCTCTGAAAATCTGTTTTCTTAACTTGTTATACCAGGTAACAGCATGGATGTTTTTGTACTTTCATCTGGTTTTTGATTCATTGTTGCCTAGATCTTTGTTCTTATGGTCTAACACACTTACCTCGTTCTAGAAGTTCACATAATTCCTTCAGTCAACTGCTGCTTTTAACCAGTGTCATGGAGCTTACTATCTCCCAAGAGAACTCATTCCAGTATTAGGCAGTTCCAATTGTTTATTGTTTTCTGTGTGAATTAAAATCTGCCTCCTGGATCACTATTACTCTTTTGACTTTGGCCATAAAGAACTCATAAACTACTTCACTTATGTGACAGCTCTTCAAATATTTGAAGCCTACTTCCACCTTTAGCTTTTGCTTTCCAGTCTAAATTTGCTTCCTTTGACTGCTGTTGGATATTCCTCCATCTCAGTTACCCTCCTCTAGCATCTGAGCACCACAATCAGTAGGTATTGAATAGGACAGGACCGGGGGCAGAGGTTTGTGTTATTCCAGTAGAAACCCAAAGCAAGTAAGCAACATGGTTTTTCGTCCAGTACTGAATCTGCTTAATAAGACAGGCATCTCTAGCTTAGCAACTTGAATTTCCAAAATTATTCAGTTATAATTTGGTTCTTTAAAATGGAAACTGTTTATTTCCTTGGTGGTTTTGCCTGGTTAATGACCAATTTACTACTGATTACTAAATTTTATAGGCGGAACTAAGTGCAGGTTTCCCTTTCTGAGTTGGCCTTTACATTGAGAATAGAGACTTACAAGATAAGGATAAAACAAAAACAAGCTTTATGACTATTTTCTTGCCTCCCCTCAACCCAGAGAGGAAAAGGAGGAGATTCCTAGCTCAGGAGAGAGGAAGGAGGGAGAGATGTAGGCATCATCCTGGTGACCTATAGTCCTTGAGAAGCACTGGATATGCCACACCAAATCAGGGGTGGGACAGCAGTTTTTTCAGTGTAATAACAGGTGTAATAGCAATGACACAGACTGGAGGGTATGTTCTACTACTACAGATTGATCTAGAAAGAGCTCATGCTGTTTTTTTTAGGTGGTTGCAGTCATGGCTCAAATCAGGAGTGGCTAGCCATTCATGAATTAAGCTGTACGTGCTAAGTAACCCACTAACCTTCTCAAACTGTATCACGAAAAACTAATCACATGAATATTCAATCATAAGTACTTAAATTCAAAGTAGTGTCCTAAAACACTGTTGAATCATTTTTAATACAATCTAAGGCCTACGGACTTCAACTAATTTAGGGACAATCTGGTTTACAAATGGAGACAGTGTCATGTATAAAGAAAGATGGTCTCCTTATAAAGTAACATTTGCTTAGAGAGTCCAGGCCCCTCCAGGGAATTTTCCAGGGAATTACCAACATATTCACTTAAGAACAATGTTTTAATAAGGGTTTGTCATTTAACTCTGGCCACAGATGACTGTGAGAACATCACATAGTGAACTATTGACCCACCAGTTCTAAACACCATTTTTCATAGTGCTTCTATAGGAAATTATTTGGCGGCTTATAACTTGAAAGTTCAACCTCTACCAGCACACAATAGTAAGGTAGATGACAGTAATTTATAGCAAGATGATTAAAATGCTGCAGTATAAATATATTTTATGAAATCAAGGGCTATAATCAATTTTGAGGAAGAAGGAGCAAATAATTGGTTTTTTTCTTTTCTGTATCTCAATTTTCTTACAGTTAACATATTACTTTTTTAAGAAGTTACTTGTAATTTCAAAAGAAATAGAACAAAATTAATATCCTGTAAATATTTTTCTTTAAAAGGCAGTGAAATCTGATCTAGAAAGCTCTAGTAGGAACAAAATGGAAGATCAAAGGGAAAGGTACCAATTAGATCTCAACATTGTGGGTTTGCAATTCAGTCATCATCCTCTCTTCAATCAAGAACAAGTATTATGTGCTAGGCTGCTCCAACTTTATGAGTGTTTTCAGGACAGGCAGCAACAGAATTTACCTCAGCTGCTTTATGAGAAGGTGAGAATGGTTTTCATTATATTTACAGAGCTGAACTTTTAATATTGAAAGAGAAAAGAGACTTCTTAGTACAGAGCAAGCTATCATTGAATATGTTCCCTTAGCACTTTGAATATTTAATCAAATAAAAGAATGGTTGATTTCAGTTTTCCTGAAAAGAAACTGTAGGAATTAACTGGCCAGGGAGGCAGCCTCAAACATATCCTGCAGGATATTTAGCATCTATAAATGTTTGCTAATCAATGGTATTCTTGGTCCTATGACTCAAGAAGAATATTTGAAATCATTACTATTTAAAAGAGCCAAATGGCTGTTTTCAATCTTGTAAGAGTGTATTTTTGATAAAAATATTAGTGACCTTGAATCTCTCATCAAATATGAAGAGTGTTAGTCTGAGAATGATTGATCCAAGTAGTCATCTAATGACGTCATAAAGGGTACATAAAATCTGAAGAGAAATCGAAGGAGTACCCACTGATTATTTTTATGAATTTGCACCTCTCATCTAGACTCTGTGCTGAGTTTTTGATACATGAGCATTTTGTTAGCTAGTGTTCTCTCTGAAAAGATATTTTGATAGGTCTCATTCAGCTAATTAATACAGTTAAAAATAAATATTTAGTGAGGTATTTAGTTAAGTATTCAAACCTTATAGAGTCACCAAGATATTCCAATAAGCTGGAAATGAATTGTACCTTAATATATCTGCCTTTTAAAATACAAGTGCAAAAACTACAGGACTTCATCCATTTGATTGAATTTTCACATAGCAATTGTGTGGGAGAACTTAACAGGTGAAGACCATGAATTAATAAGGTCAGAATATTTCCTAAAACAAATACTGAATATTCTAACTTTTAGTTTAATATGACCATTGTTTTTATGAATGAAGGAATCAACTCTGAAATTAAGATGTAGGTCATTGAAAAAGTGACTTGATTTATATATTTTTACTTAATAGACAGTTTTCCAACAGTATTGTATAATTTTTGAAGTCTGATCTAGCAATGTCAATTATATTTCACTAGAGTACTATCTATTACTGTACGTAAAAACTCTACATTTGTTTTTCATGTAGCATGGTTCTCTGTATAAAATAACATTTGGGGATCATTATTTGTAACATGTTTATTATTATTATTATTATTTTGATTCTTAGGAGTCCAAAGTAATTTCTTAGCTGATTTTTACTTTTCCTCAATTTATTCTGTTATGTGCACATAAACATTTTCTCCAATTTCCTGGTAAATTGTAAAAAGAGAAATTTGGTAGGTCATGTACATGCCCTTCTAAAATGAAAGAGGAGAAGAACAGTAGGGAGGAGGAGAAAAGGCCAAGTGTTACAGAGTGTGTCCATTGGTCTCCTACCAAAATACTGATTTATAATGTATGTATCCTTTTAGTCCCTTGGTGTGAAATGTATGGCTCTGCTTGTTCTCAGTGGGTTCAAACCAAGTTCAGAGTAGTGGGAAACTCACTGACATCCAAGGAATTCTGAAACTGGAATATGTCCCTTTATGTGAGTATGAATCTCACTTAAAGAACAAGGAGAAATGCTGCAGACAGTATTAGAGAGTAGAAAGGATCCTCAGCTTTGCAGCGTTCTGCTATTTTTCCCTCTAGCTTTTTTTTAAATTACACAAGTAATACAGGAGTACATTCTCATTGTAAATGATTCAGTGTAGAAGTTTCAAAGTGTGAAAGACCTACTTCAATCTTCACCTTATGGTTTGAACTACAGCTTTAAAGTTCTCTTTTCCATGTATCTGTGTGTATATATATGCCATGATAATTTTTAACATAAACTGGATCTTCCCATATGTATTATTTGGCAACTTCGTTTTTTAAAACTAATTCTGCATCTTGGAGCTTTTTCCATATCACTATATATAGACCCATAATATACCTGTATTTTAATATGTTTAATCACTCCCCATTCACGACAGTTAGGTCATTTCCATCTTTTTATGATTACAAATGATAAAGCAATGAACATCCTTGTACCCATATATTCGAGCACACAAGTGAAAACTTCTTTCACACAAGTGAAATCTAGGCTAGATTCATAGAAGTGAAATTTTTTGGTCAAGGGTAAGTGTGCATGAAGTTTAAATTTTATTAGAGAGTAATGAATTGCCTTTCCAAAAAAGGTTTCAGTTTGAATTTCCACTGACAGTACAGGACAGACCCCACTTCCCAGAGTCCTAACCAGTAGTTGATATTATTTGCCCATTTTTCTGTAGCTTTGTGTATCTTTATAAGAGTTTTCATATATATACACATATATGTATATACACATGTACACACACACACTGGATGTAAGTCCATACAAGATATATGTCTTTTGAATATGTTTTATATATTTTTGTCCCATTCTGTTTCTTGCTTTTTAACTTCATTTTTCTTATCTCTTGGAAATATTTAAAATTTTATGAAGTCAAATCTGTCACTTTTTTTCTTTGGGGATTTTAAGTTCTGTTTTTCACTTACTAAGCTTTCTAGATTTGTATCAATTAGCATACCTTTGGTTACAACTCACAGAAAACTCTCTCTCAATTGCTTTAAACAACAGGGAAAAAGTATTACCTTCTGTATCAAAAGTCCGAAGTTAGGGCAGCTCTACAGTTAGTTAATTTGATGGCTCAATAATATCATCAACAACCCTGGCTTTTCTCTCTTTCTAATCTTCATCTTCAGAAAGTTGACTTGGTTAGCTTTTCTCATGGGAACTAACAGAGTGGCTGCTCCAGCTGAAGGCGTGCTGGCCAGACACACAATATGCAGCCTAGAGTCTCACTTTGAGAGCCCTCTCCAACCTTTCCCTTACGCCACCGCAGATTTCCCCTCATGTCTCATTGCCTAGAATTATATCACATTATCATGCCTAAACCAGTCACTAGCGAGAAGAATGACATTGCTACAAATGGCTAGACTCATCAGGGTTTACATCTAAAATAAATGGAAGAAGATTGAGCAACTGAACAAAATTGGGGCTCTGCCTACCAAGAGAAATGAGTATTCAAGGGCGACCAATAGTGTCTGGCAAACCAAAATTATAAAGATGCCTTTCTAAGGATGCTCAGCATCACTAATCATTAGAGAAATGCAAATCAAAACCACAGCGAGGTATCACCTCACACTGGTCAGAATGGCCATCATCAAAAAAAATCTACAAACAGGGCTTCCCTGGTGGCGCAGTGGTTGAGAGTCCGCCTGCCGATGCAGGGGACACGGGTTCGTGCCCCGGTCCGGGAAGATCCCACATGCCGTGGAGCGGCTGGGTCCGTGAGCCATGGCCTCTGACCCTGCGCATCCGGAGCCTGTGCTCCGCAACGGGAGAGGCCACAACAGTGAGAGGCCCGTGTACCAAAAAAATAAATAAATAAATAAATAAAGCTACAAACAATAAATACTGGAGAGGGTGTGGAGAAAAGGGAACCCTCTTGCACTGTTGGTGGGAATGTAAATTGATAGAACCACTATGGAGAGCAGTATGGAGGTTCCTTATAAAACTAGAAATAGAATGGCCATATGACCCAGCAGTCCCACTACTGGGCGTATACCCTGAGAAAGCCATAATTTGAAAAGAGACATGTACCACAATGTTCATTGCAGCACTATTTACAATAGCCGGACATGGAAGCAACCGAAGTGTCCACTGACAGAAGAATGGATAACGAAGATGTGGCACATATATACAATGGAATATTAGCCATAAAAAGAAATGAAATTGAGTTATTTGCAGTGAGGTGGATGGACCTAGAGTCTGTCATACAGAGTGAAGAAAGAGAAAAACAAATGCCATATGCTAACACATATATATGGAATCTAAAAAAAAAATGGTTCTCATGAACCTAGGGGCAGGACAGGAATAATGACGCAGATGTGGAGAATGGACTTGAGGACACGGGGAGGGGGAAGGAGAAGCTGGGACGAAGTGAGAGAGTGGCATTGATATATATACACTACCAAATGTAAAATAGATAGCTAGTGGTAAGCAGCCGCACAGGGAGATCAGCTCGGTGCTTTGTGACCACGTAGAGGGGTGGCATAAGGAGGGTGGGAGGGAGACGCAAGAGGGAGGGGATATGGGGATATATGTATAAATATAGCTGATTCACTTTGTTATACAGCAGAAACTAACACAGCATTGTAAAGCAATTAGTCTTTCTATATATTCTCCTAATAATGTGTGTGTGATATGTAATTTCTAGCTTTTTATTCTATCTAGAGTTTATATCTGTGTTTTCTGAGGTCAGGCTTCAACTCAATTTCTTTCCCCTAAAAGGTTAGCCTATTATTTCTACTGATTTAAAATTCTGCCTTTATTGTAAACCAGCTTCACATATTTACATAGATTTAAGGACTATCTACTCCACTGACATATTGGTCTGTTTCTGCCCTGTTTTAATTACTACGTTTAATTATTAAATTATGATGTGTAAGGACAAGTGCCTCCTCATTGGTTTTTTCCTAGGATGTATTTGCATATTCTTATAGAGTTTTTCTTCCATATGAACCTAAGAATTAGCTTGTCAACTTCTATTTTAAAGATCCTATTACCAAGGCTTCCCTGGTGGCATGGTGGTTAAGAATCCGCCTGCCAATGCAGAGGACACGGGTTTGAGCCCTGATCCAGGGAGATCCCACATGCTGCGGAGCAACTAAGCCCGTGCACCACAACTACTGAGCCTGCGCTCTAGAGCCTGTGAGCTACAACTACTGAATCCCGCGCACCTGGAGCCCATGCACCACAACAAGAGAAGCCCGCACATCTCAATGAAGAGTAGCCCCCTCTGGGAAAGCCCGTGCACAGCAGCAAAGACCCAAAGCAGTCAAAAATAAATAAATAAATTTTAAAAATAAAGATCCTATTACCAAAAGAATCTAAAAAAAGAAAAAAAGTGGATATATGTATATGTATAACTGATTAACTTTGCTGTACACCTGAAACTAATACAACATTGTAAATCAACTATACTCCAATAAAATTTTTAAAAAAGATCGTATTACCATTTTTATTGTAATTGCATTGTCATGTTAATTTTGAAAGAAATTTTATCTTTATAAAAAATTGGGTTTCCTCATCTAGGAATGTAGTATGTCTTCACATTTGTTGAGGTCTTCTCTTATGTCTTCCAGTGAAAGTTTATATCAGTTGACTCTAGTCGTGGAGTTGCCACAAACTGTCGCTAACTGTGATAGACGACTTCTGCACATTTTAGGGTTTTGTTTCCTCTGGTTTTATTTCTCTGTCGATATTCTCTGTGGATATTTCTGTCTGTTTTATACTTTACTCCATATATTTTGCTGATTTTATTTTACTTGTTATCCTATGTTGTTATACACTTATTCTTTTATAATGAGATATGGATGTGTAGATATAATTATAAAATACATGTATAGGTATGGTTGTGATGATGGTAGTGGATATGGATAGAGAGATAGATATCTTTTCTGTAACCATGGGATTTTAGGTAGAAGATAAGATGCCTGTGCTCAATATGCCATCTTGATTGATTGGCATTTCTTTATATTAATTGATAAACTAATTACTTAGAAGTTTCAAGGTATAATGTTTGTTTCTTAGACAAATATTGAGGCTCTTCTCAGTTCTGCCCCAAGGTGCTTATATAAAATATATTCTGGAAGACAAGACAGTAATACACAAAAAGTTATACACTTGTGCTGCTGCTGTTCATACCTAGACCTACAGGTGAATTGGCGTGATGGTAACAAGTGGATGAAATGTACCAAAAAAGCTCTTTTCTTTGCTGTAGCTTAAAGCACTGAAGGATGCTACCAAATTAGCAAATGAAAATTTGGAAACAAGCCAGCTGACCAGAAAAACTTTACAGGATTATTATTGGCAGATAAGGTAGGTTTTAGGCCATTCACGTATTCATCAAGCATTTATTAAGTAATTTCTTTAGACAGAGTATAGTACAATGCTATGGATGATATAAAATAAGAAAATAACAATATCCTTACTCTCTTTTTTAAATTGAAGTATAGCTGATTTACAATATTTTATTAGTTTCAGGTGTGCAGTAAAGTGATTCGGTTGTATTTTTTTCAGATTATATTCCATTATAGGTTATTACAAGATATTGACTATAATTCCCTGTGCTATACAGTAAATCTTTGTTGCTTGTCTATTTTAGGTATAGTAGTTTGTATCTGTTAATCCAATACTTCTAATTTGTTCCTCCTTCCCTCCTCCCCTTTGGTAACCATAAGCTTCTTTTCTACATCTGGAGTTTGTTTCTGTTCCGTGTATAGATTCATTTGTATTATTTTTTAGATTCCACATATAAGTGATGTCATATAGTATTTGTCTTTCTCTTTTTGACCTACTTCACTAAGTAAAATATTCTCTAGGTCCATATGTTACTGCAAATTACACTATTCCATTCTTTTCTATGGCTGAGTAATATTCCAGTGGGTGTGTGTGGGTGTGTGTGTGTATTTTTTTTTTTCTTAAGCCAATCATCTGTTGATGGGCCCTTGGGGGTTGTTTCCATATCTTTGCTATTGTAGATAGTGCTGCTATGAACATTGGGGTGCATGTATCTTTTCGAATTAGAGTTTTGTTTCTGTGTATATACCCAGGAGTGGGATTGCTGAAGATCCTTAGTCTTTAGGCAATTATAGAAGTGGTTCCAGCCTTTTGTAAAAACTCATTTTTGTGTAAGAATATTTCATAGAGGTGTCACATGAAAGTAGTTGTAGTTTTACAGTCTATTTTAAAAAAATACATGTTGATTAAAAACTACTATGAGCTTATTAATACCTTTCAATTGACTTGGATTATATTTATCTCAAGTGTTTGTATATGTTTGAGAATTAGTCCACATACACATATGTGCAAGATATATTATTAATTCAGTCTAAAAACAATACTCAGATAGTATATAGAGTTAAGGACCCCTGTAAAAAAACGTGATCTACAAGTTGGGAATCATTGGCTGATAGACTTGTTGGGAAGAGAAGTTAGGAAAGAATAAAATAACTGGAAAAATAATTTCAGGACAACACATGATTATGTGTCAAGGAATCTTCAAAAGCAGGAAAGCTCTCTGGGAGGTACTTTTTGGGTAGAGAGTTAAACTATGCACAAAGATATGACAATTGTGAGAGTGATTTGATAGTTAAAGAATTCCCCTGACTCTCTGCCCATTGACCTGAAATGGCTCTACAAGCTCTTAACCACTAGAGGCAAGTTGTTTTAAATAACTGGTTTCCTAGAATAACCTAGTTAAATGCAAACAGTATTACTTGAGGAAGTTGACATATGTCTTGTACGAGTACTGGCACATAGTGAACTCTAAATAAATGTTAGTTGAATGAATGAGTGAATGAACAGAAACCTTCAGTATTTACAAAACAAATTAGTGTTATTTATAAAATTAACTACAACTTAAGGCAAAGAACAGTCATTGGCATAAGGAACACAGAGCAAGTAAGGAAGGACTGAGTAGCAAAGAGAGTGGTAAATATGTGGGTAAGTCTCAATGAACAATCATGTAGTGATGTAATGATGTCTTACAGGGTATAAAAATATATAGAGAGTTAAAATATAAAACTTTTAGTGCTTCCCTGGTGGCGCAGTGGTTGAGGGTCCGCCTGCCGATGCAGGGGACGCGGGTTCGTGCCCCGGTCCAGGAGGATCCCACATGCCGCGGAGCAGCTGGGCCCATGAGCCATGGCCACTGAGCCTGCGCGTCCGGAGCCTGTGCTCCACGACGGGAGAGGCCACAACAGTGAGAGGCCCGCGTACCGCAAAATAAAATAAAATAAAATAAAACTTTTAGAATAAGATAAAGAATGGAGAAGGGTAAATGTAATTAAAGATATTTGCATTGACTAGGAGGAGAATAAAGGTAAAGCTTAATATTAGACTTTGATAAATCAAGGACTTAGATTTTAACTTATGACCTCTAAAGAAAGAGAATTAAAAAATATAACTTCCAAATCAATTGAAGAGGAAAATAGTATAATAAGAAAATACTCAAACAATCCAAAAGAAGGCAAAAAAAAAGAGAGAAAAGGGACTGTAGAGACTGATGAGACAAGGAGAGAGCATAAAAGAAAATGGTGGAGTTAAACCTAAATATATCTAAGTGAACTAGTTAAGTGATCCATTTTTATCTAGACTGGATTAAAATAATTGGATTTTTTTCTGGAATTTTTCTTTGTGGCATTTATGTCTGAATTTTATTTTATTTTTATTCTTTTTGGCTGCATTGGGTCTTCGTTGCTGTGTGCGGGCTTTCTCTAGTTGTGGCGAGTGGGGGCTACTCTTCGTTGCAGTGAGCGGGCTTCTCACTGTGGTGGCTTCTCTTGTTGCAGAGTGTGGGCTCTATGTGCATGGGATTCAGTAGTTGTGGCACATGGGCTCAGTAGTTGTGGTGCACAGGCTCAGTAGTTGTGATGCACAGGCTCAGTAGTTGTGGTGCACGGGCTTAGTTGCTCCGTGGCATGTGGGATCTTCCTGGACCAGGGCTCGAACCCGTGTCCCCTGCATTGGCAGTCGGATTCTTAACCACTGCGCCATGAGGGAAGCCCAATAATTGGATTTTTAAAAATCCAGTTATATTTTATTTAGGAGAGACTTATCTAGAACATAGGGATATACAAAGTTAGAGAACAAAATAATGGAAAAAACATGCCACATAAACACTAACAAAAGAAAGCTGGCATAGCTAAGTTAGTATAAGATAAAATAGATCTTTATGGCAAAAAGCTATACTAGAGCTAGAGGGCCACATCAGAATATATGGTTTAATTCACACGTGTGCATACACACACACACACACACACACAGAGACATATACATATATGCATATCATAATATGGCTTCAAAATATATAAAGCAAAATTTGACAGAAATATAAGGAAAAATAGCAATTCACAAATGTATTGGGCAATTTTAACACATTCCGCTCAGTAACTGATGGAATAAATAAACCAAAAAATCTCATTAAGGATATAGAAGATTTGAACAACGTGCTTAATAGACTTGACTTGGTGTATTTGTAGAATATTGTACCTAACAACTGCAAAATACCACTTTCTTCAAGAACACATGGAACATTTACAAAAATTGACCTTATGTTATCTCAACAAATCTCAGAGTCTCAATATATTCAAAGGATTTAAATCATTTAGTGCAGAAACCCAACACAAAAATGCACAAAATATTGCTAGGAAATCTCCATATGTATGGAAATTAAGAAATACAGGTCTAAATAATTTGTTAACCAGAGAAGACATCATATTGATCATTGGAAAATGTTTTGAATTTACTGATAAACAACTAACATGTATCAAAATTTGTGAGATACAGCTAAAATAATTCTCAGAGGAAAATTTGACTATTTAAATACATATATTAGAGAAAAAGAAAGGTTGAAAATTAATGAGCTAAGCATCTTTCTTAGAAAGCTAGGGAAAAGGATAGAAGGAATGAAATAAAGAGAACAGAAATTAATAAGAAAGGTAGGATAGAATCAACAAATCCAGATGTTTGATAAAAAATTGATAAACTCGGGACTTCAGTTTATGAGGTTATATTATCCTTGAAATTAAAACCTAACAACAACACAAAAAATACTGCAACCCAATTTCATTCATGAAATATGCTAAACAGAATTTTATCAAATAATATAGCTAATCTGCGGTCATTCCAGGAATGCAAGGATGATTTAATATTAGAAAATCAATCAGCATAATTTGCCACACTATAGTGTGTTTGCAAAGTCAGGAAACCAGTAATAGTATATTACTTCAGCATCCAAATAATCTGCTCACTACCCATCAGGCAAAGTACCTCTAAATTTGAAGCAATGGTTCTAATTGTTAATCTGAAAAAATGTATAAGAAATATACTACAGAATGTCCAGAAAATCTGGAAATACATGGATGTTAGCAGAGCACTTTTGAATAGTGAAAAATCTTTAAGAGGTATGAATCTCTAAATGGAATTTCATTCTCTACATCAAGATGTGGGTAAAATGAAAAAAAAAGAAGGGTGGGGGGGGCCCAGAAGAGTTAGTACAATACATTCTTCCAGGCCATTTGTAATGACTTGTACTGTAGTTCTAATCCACTAACATATTTTTTTTAATTTATTTGTTTTTGGCTGCATTGGGTCTTCATTGCTGCACGCGGGCTTTCTCTAGTTGTGGCGAGTGGGCGCTACTCTTCATTGCAGTGTGTGGACTTATTGCGGTGGCTTCTCTTGTTGCAGAGCACGGGCTCTAGGCACGCAGACTTCAGTAGTTGTAGCATGCGGGCTCAGTAGTTGTGGCTTGCGAGTGCTAGAGCACAGGCTCAGTAGTTGTGGTGCATGGGCTCAGTAGTTGTGGCTCATGGGCTTAGTTGCTTTGTGATATATGGTATCTCCCCAGACCAGGGCTCAAACCCATGTCCCCTGCATTAGCAGGCAGATTCTTACCTACTGCACCACCAGGGAAGCCCCACTAACATATTTTTAATCTAACATTATTGTAGGAATACAAAACAGCTCTATGACTTAGAAAAGGAAAAGGACTTCTCCCTACTACAGAGTATATTATGGACTTGGAAACAGATGAAATCCCTTCGACAACGCCAAGGGTTTACAAGCACCTCGATAAAGTTGCAGTTTCAGAGGTGAGTGGCTGCTCTATTTGTTCTTATAGGTCTCCTGAGGAGCTGCCCATGAATAACTGGGAATTCAAAGTAACTTAGAAAAGAAAATCCAGAAGCTAGTCAACTATTTGACATAGTCAACAAAGAACTTGTATCTTGAATGTATAAACAATACTTACAACTTAATAAGACAACTCAATTTAAAAATGGGCAAAAGATTTGAACAGACACTTCATTAAAGAAGGTATATGGATGGCAAATGAACACAGGAAACAATGCTCAACATTATGTTATGTCAGTAGGGAAATGTAAACTAAAACCGCAATGCAATACACTACACACCTATTAGAATGGCTAAAATCCAAAAAAAAAGAGAAAAGAATAGAGAGAAGAAAGAAAGAAAAGAAAAAGGCAATAACAAATGCTGGCAAAGCAACAGGAACTCTCACTGATGGCTGGTGGAAATGCAGAATGGCGCAGCTACTTTGGAAACAGTTTGGCACTTTTTGATAAAGTTAAACATAGACCCAGCGATCATACTTCTAGATGGAACATGTAAGTCACAAAAACATATCTAGTGGAGGAGATAGTTACAAATTAAAAACTTTGCTTGTTAATCACTTCTTAAGCTGTTTGTGAACCCACAGTGAAATAACTGGTTCTCTCCCACAAGCTGTTGTCCTGGGTCTTTTGTTTTTCAAAACTATAAAAGATTAGTATAATTTCAGGGAATTAAGAAAGATGTTTAGCTTTGTTGATTTTTTTTCCTGCTGTAGTAGTTTTTAACAAAAGTGCTTCTGACAGTTTCTAAACCTAACCCAGCAGGGACTTTGTTTATCTTAGGCTCCTGAATTCATGTAAACTTGCTGACTTGCCTCTCATATTTTAAACCGGTCTAATACACTCTTGCATTATGAGCCCCTCTTCAGAAAAGGAGAGTCACAGATGCAGTAAGCTTGTTCAGAACAGTAGCTCTGGACCAATATTCCTGCTCACCACCTACTCTTATTCTACTAAACTCCAATCCCACTTGAGGCCCTTCGCATTTGTTCCTTCTGACATTTACCATTCAACTTTCCCTGTGGACTTTGGCTTGGGTTTGCCTCTCCAGATTGCTCCTGTAGACTTCTGAACTAAACCCCACAGTGTCAGTGATGAGTTTGGCCGTACAGGACTAGCTAGCCCCAGCTACACTAAAATGGGGCATTTCACTTGATCAAAGTATCATTCTTGTTTTTTTTTTAACATCTTTATTGGAGCATAATTGCTTTACAATGTTGCGTTAGTTTCTGCTGTATAACAAAGTGAATCAGCTATATGCATACATATATCCCCATATCCCCTCCCTCTTGCGTCTCCCTCCCTCCCACCCTCCTTATGCCACCCCTCTAGGTGGTCGCAAAACACCAAGCTGATCTCCCTGTGCTATGCAGCTGCTTCCCACTAGCTATCTGTTTTACATTTGGTAGTGTATATATGTCAATGTTACTCTCTCACTTCATCCCAGCTTCCCCTTCCCCCTCCCCATATCCTCAAGTCCATTCTCTACGTCTGCATCTTTATTCCTGTCCTGCCCCTAGGTTTTGAGAACCATTTTTTTTTAGATTCCATATATATGTGTTAGCATACGGTATTTGTTTTTCTCTTTCTGACTTACTTCACTCTGTATGACAGACTCTAGGTCCATCCACCTCACTACAAAGAGCAAAGTATCATTCTGATCAACTAGAAAAGCTGATGTTTGAAGGTGCTCCTGGGAACTCTGTTTCCAGGCTAGGTATATCACCAGCAACCTCACCACAGGCCTTCACCTTGTGAACCCTAATTGAATAAGCTTGTAGCCAGGCCTATGTGAAAGACAGTACTTATGACAGGAAGACCTGGGACCTAGACACTAAGATCAGGTTATCTTTTCTTCATATATTTGGTTTTGGGCATATCGAATTTGATAAGCTTTTGAGACATCCCTAAATAAAGCAACTGAATGGGCAGCTGGATGTATGGTTTGTACTAGAAAGAAAAATGCTGAATTTTGTGGCAGAGTAATAGTAATTGAAGCCATGCGTGTGCATGAATCTGCTTAGGAAGAGGGTAGAAAATGAGATGAAAAGAGGGCCGAGAGCTAAATCTTGAGAAACTGCCTTGAATGGCTTGATAGAGGAGGGGAAACCAGAGGAGGGACAGAGAAACACCAGTTAGAGAGAGTGTTTTGCCACAGAGGCAAAGAAAGGGGAGTATTTTAAATAGGAGGGAGGGTTAATAGTGTTTAATGTTTCTGAAGTATCAGTTAAGTCTAGGACTAAAAATGTTCATTGGATTTCCTCACATGGAGGTTACTGATTGAGAAATTAGAGCAGGTTTGATGAAGTGATTGTGGCAGAATAAAATAGCAGGAAATTGAGGATATAGTCCTGTCTTCTCATTCAGGCAATAAATTTTCCTTGTCACATGTTACCAACACTACATTAAACTTAGAGAAACTGCCTGGGTAAGTAGCCGCAGACCTTGTTGTACTTTGGCTACTGAACCCAAACCACAGCACTGGTAAGTAGCACGGTGAACCCAGATTCCTGTATATTGTCTTCACCTGTGTTCTCTGTTCGGCTCCTACTTACCTGGAAGGGATCCAGATGACTGTCAAAGGGGCTTTTAAAAGATATAGAAAGGACAATCTATTCAAGCAGGAAAATCCATGTCATTTCCCAGAGCTACTGAATAGAAAGGAGGAAGCTATGGAACCAAGATCACTGTCTCAGTGACCTCCTCAAAAAGAGACTGCCTGTTAAAACACCTATTGTCTCAGTACTGTACATTGCCTAAGTTACTCTACACTGGAATCACCTGGGAGAGATCTAAAAACCACTATTATGATTTAGTTGGTATGAAGTATGGTCTGGGCATCAGGAACTTTAAAAATATCCCCAGGTGAGTTTAATATGTGACAAAGTTTGTGAGCCATTGGATTAAACAATAAGTTAAATGACTTTCATATTGATTACCCTGAATCAGAGGAAAACAATAATAATATTTGTTGAGTGTTTGTTATACTCCAAGCACTGGACTGAGCACTCTACATGAATTAGTGCATTTAATTCTCATAACAACCCAATTTTCAGATGAGAAAAGTAAGGCATAGAGTACTTAAGTAACTTGCCCCAATTCCATAGTGTCAGTAATGGGTCTGGGCTTCAACACAGGTAGTCTGGTCTCTAGCCCATATAGGTAGTATCTACACTAGGTTCCCTGTATTTTACTGCAAAAGGCAAAAAGCATATGATATTTTACAATGATAATGAGATATACTTCACATACCATACAGTTCATCCATTTCAAGTGTACAGTTCAATGGTTTTTAGTATGTTCACAGCATTGTGCAAGCATCACCACAATTATCATTTTATAACATTTTAGGCACCCCCCCCCCCATTTGTTTTTCTTGGGTATATACCTAGGAATGGAATTGCCGGGTCATATGGTAACTCAGTGCTTAACATTTTGAGGAACTGCCAGACTTTTCCAAAGCAATTGCACCATTTTCTATTCCCAACAGAGTATATATAATACTTATCAAAGAATCTCCTTTTTAAAAGATTAAAAATAAAAAACTGAACTTTGAACTGAAAAGAATAAAATGTCGACTCCCAGACCAATTATTTTCTGAAAGGGTTCCAGAGAACTGGGGTTTTGCTGGACTACTAATAGAAGAGGAATAATAGTAATACCTATTTCATAGGGTTGCTGTGAGAATTAAATGAGTTAATATGTATAAAGTACTTAGAATATTGCCTGGCATGTGCTTAGTAAGTACAATGTAAAAGTTAGCTGCTGCTACTACTAGTAGTAGTACTGGTGGTAGTAGTAGTAGTTGTTAGTGGTAGTGGTGGTGGTGGTGGTGGTACTAGTTGTAGTAGTTGTTGTCGTTGTTATTAGTGGTGGTGGTGGTAGTTGTAGTAGTGATAGTAGTAGTAGTTGTCATTGTTGTTAGTGGTGGTGGTGGTGGTGGTGGTAGTTGTGGTAGTGGTAGTAGTAATGTCATGAACTGCTTACTGTTTATGCATAAACCCCAAGGAGTATAACTGAGATTTACCACTTAATCTTCCTATAGTGTCCTGCCCTTACACATGTTCATGTTCTCACAGCTTAAAAAATATGAGAGGGACTTCCCTGGCAGTCCAGGGGTTAAGACTCCATGCTTCTACTACAGGGGGCATGGGTTCAATCCCTGGTCGGGGAACTAAGATCCTGCATGCCATGTGGCACGGCCAAAAATTTTTTTAAAAATATGAGAGGAAGCAAAATGAGAGGAAACATGGCATGTGCCCTTAAATTTGTGTCTTCCATCCCCCTTGGTTACTCATTCTCACCAGAGAGGTTTCTTGATGTCCTTAGAAAAGGCTGAAGACACTAAGTAGGGAGAAATCTGTGAAAACTAAGAACAAGTTTATGAAGTTTTATGTATATACATATATATGTGTGTGTATCACATTGATAATTTCCTTGGGATGTAAAATTATTTTATGTAAGAAATTGTGGGGGGTGTGTGTGTGTGTGTTGGCAAGATCTCTAACAACTCTCAAATCCATTATTCCTGCTTTAAATAATTCTATTTATTATTAATTAGGATGAAAATGAATAAATGTAATGAACAAAAACAAGAAGAATTGTCAAAAATGTATGAGACTCAGAAGAAAACTGAAGGAAAAGCATTTAAGAATGGGGATAAACAGGAGGTATTTATATTGCAAAATAACATTCAACTCATCTTAACTAGTTATAATATTTGTTTGGTAGAATAGGAAATCTTGGTATTTGTAAGTTACCCAAGAAAAGGACAAATATAAGAAATAAAGTGTAATTTTAAGAATAATTGTCCTAAGCAATGAACTTACATTATAAATTATATATTTATTTTTCTGTTTCTAGAGCTCATATTTAGCTTCAGAATTTGAAGAAATAGATATTGAAAGAATAAATCCAATTACCTTGATGCCACAAATTTCTTTCACAGCAGAATTAACAAACTTATCTAGATGTTCACTGTAAGCATTTTTAAAGGATTATTTCTTCATTATATATTGTCTAGTAATTGTATTGTTTTTCTAATAGCGTTAGATTTCTTGAGTGAGTACCATATACCAGGCACTTAGCATGCTGAGTTTAAAAATTATATTTGCACATTTAATTGCTACTATAGCTCTATGGTATTATCTTCATCTTACAGATGGGGGTCACACTTCTAATTAATGACTGAGGTGGGACATAACCCAGTTTAGTTTGATGGTTGTTTTTTGTTTTACTATGGTAGTAATTTTTGTTCAGGTATAGATAGGTGGAATATAAAGCCACTGTGAAAAATAAGGTTATATGGTCACCCTTGCTTGTTGAAGGACCTCCTGGATTTCATAGAAAGTGTTTGGTGTAGAAAGGGCCCTCTGGACAATTTTCTACTTTGACAATGCAAGCTTCTTTCCTTCTCAGTCGTGACGTCTTCCTTGAGCTTTAAGGTTTTCTCCCTACTCCTAGGACATCCATGCATAAACAGATGTCATGTCGATCGCCATTTCTCCCATCTCTAAGCCTTTGGATCTCATCTCCCTTAAAGAGGGTGTAGGAACTTAGAGCACTGAACTAGGTACAACTTGCCAACATCTCTGTCCCATGGAAAACTTGGTACAGATTCATCTCTGAGTACTGTGAATGTGCATTATTTAGCATGGTGTTGGAAGGTAGTGTGTGCCCAATAAATACTCATCTTCATTAAATGAATGAATAGGTGGTTCAACTTTTAAATGAACATAAAGAGTAGCAAACACAAAGGCACAATTATCATTACCTTCTTTCTGACTAGAGAAGTGCAGCAGTGAAGCAATGTTTTATTTGTTCTACACCTACTTCCAAAAAGGGCCCAAGATGATTTATTATGTAAGGCACCCATGCAAAAGGACCATCTAAATGAGGACAAGAGAACAGCCATAAAATGGAAGTTGGAAGTAAAAAGGACAAAGAGAAGGAGGAAGATATTTGTGCTGGAAAGCCTAGGCTAAAACTTAGTGGAGGTCAAGGCAAAAGGCAATATAATGCTTTATATCTTTTCAAAGCTATTGTTGTGGCATTGCTGTCATTATCCATTTAAAATGTCCAGTTGAATAAGAATTGATTCTTTAGAAAACAATAATATAGGGCTTCCCTGGTGGCGCAGTGGTTGAGAGTCCGGCTGCCGATGCAGGGGACACGCGTTCGTGCCCCGGTCCGGGAAGATCCCACATGCCGCGGAGCGGCCGGGCCCGTGAGCCATGGCCGCTGAGCCTGCGCGTCCGGAGCCTGTTGCTCGGCAACGGGAGAGGCCACAACAGTGAGAGGCCCGCGTACCGCAAAACAACAACAACAACAAAGAAAACAATAATATACTGATGTCAAGGATAGAGGTGAAAGGAGTACAGGGATTAAAGAAAAATTAAAAAGAGTTTACAGGTGAAGAAAAAGGCAAGATTTCATGAGGAGAAATATAACCCCGAATTAACAAATTTTCATAAGCTCATTATTTAAACTACTTTCAGAGGACTTATTTTATGAAACTATTTCTTTAAAGGTAATTGGGAGGAAGGTCAAAAAAGGCCTACAGGGAAACAGGAAGAATAAGTAATCTTTTGTCCCATAACCCTCTGAGAAGATTACAGAGAAGATGAGCAGATATGGGGGCAGGGAGATACTGGCCTATAGGATGATTAGGATGGAGAACAGAAGGGGATTTTATTTTTCAACCTATGGCTTATCATCCAACTAGTCTTCTACCTTCTGAAAAGCAGGATTAAGTCTTAAATATCATTAGGTCAGTTGCCTTGCAGCTGAGAAGATATTCAGTAAATGTTGGTTGAGTGAACAAATGAATGGATGGATTGAAGACTCTCTTTGTAGTCTCATATCATTGAATGGATCAATTTCTTCCCCAAAAAGTGTTTTCATAGAGCCCCAGGAAAGTAACCTCTCTGGCTTGCCTGTCTGATCTTTGGGTTCAGAGAAACAATGTCCTGGGGAAAAAAATGTATATCACCTAAAGCCTAAAGAGATTCACAAAGACCTTTAAGAGGACACAGCAAGCCTATTGACTTAGAGCCACTTCCTTGAAGTTATTGAAGACATGGTGTGTGTGTGTGTGTGTGTGTGTGTGTGTGTGTGTGTGTGTGTGTGTTTGTGTTTGTGTGTGTGTGTGTCTTTTAAAAGTTAGAAAATATTTTTGAATTCTCGATTCAAGCTCCGCCACCCCCATTCCTAAGTCTCTCAGCTTTCTCCTCTCATGAGACATAATGGGTAAGCGCTATAATCTCTTTAAGTTATAATTTAGTAAAATAGCTGAATGATTTATGGTACCTTAATTTTAGTTCTTTTTGTATTTTTGAGTAAATGTCTTTTTAAAAAAACATTTGAGGGGTAGGAAAGGCTTTTATCCACATATAGGCAAATGTTATTGGGCTCAAATATTATTTGTCCTCTAAAATGATCATATTTTAACATGTTGAGGTACATTTTGAAAAGAATAATATTTTATATCTGGTTTGCTTTTCAAGGGTCCAATAAAGGTTTATTTAATTTTTAGGCATGAACAAAAGAGGAGAGCCAAAATTCAGAAGCTTAAATATTTTATTAAAATATTATACAACAATAAACAAGTTTCTTGCACTTCAGTATCTCCCCTACAGTTTGATTTTAAAGTCATGTTTCAACAAATTTTCAATATTCAGTTAATATATTGGCCTGAAACAATTTGCTTGGAGGTATGCCATTGTCATTTAATTTTGTATCTTATTTTATGACATACATAATTTTAAATTTCTTGTTAGCTACTGTTATATGTGATAAGTAAGTTCTTTTATATTGAGATGACTGATCTATATGGGTAGACATTTATAAATAATATATTTATAATTCATCAATAGTCTTTTATTAGTAGCTGTAAGTACAAAATTATTTGATTTGTAGTTGTTCTAAATACTTCTATCCTGCTAAAATTCTTGCCAACCCTAGATGTGCAGCATTATTATTCATTTGTTAGTGAGGTGGAAGAGGGTTGTTTAAACTATGAGTAGTATAGCTATTGTAAGTGTTGAATGATTTCTCCAAATTGCCCCAACCTTAGCTTGGTGATATCAGTCTCTTGATATATTTGTTCATCTTTTAAAAAAATTTTGGATCCCTTTAAGAATCTGATGAAAGAACACACATACAGCAGACCCCTGATTCCTGCCCAAACACCCCACCATAAGAATCCCTTCACTAAAAGAAGAAGAAAATAGGATGATGGAGAAAAATTAGAGACAGTAAAGGAGTTTAGACAAGAAGTCTTGCTGGTTAGTATAAGGGTTAAACTTGCACCTAGAGCTGAAAGAAAAGTTAGGAGGGAATAAAGATTTGTTAACTAATGAGAACCCGCTGTATAGCACAGGGAACTCCACTGTACAGTAGAAACTAACACAACGTTGTAAAACAACTATACCCCAACAAAAAAATAAAAATAAATAAAAGTAAAAACAAAAAGATTTGTGTATGTGAGTGTGGGGTGGAGTTTGAGGTGTGGGGAGAAGATTATTATTACAAATCTAAATCAAAGTTATTTTTCAATGCCTAAAATAATTTTGTGCTATCCCTGATCAAAAGCTGTATTCATTTTGTTCATCTGAGCTGTCAAGTTACTATCATCTTAAAATGTACCTCTGTTGAAATTTTATTTAAAAAATATACTGACTACACTTTCCTACTATTGTACCTAAAATAAATTGTGATATAATAATCCAACCACTTGAAGTTTAAAATCTGCCCCCTCCCAAAATAGATAAGTGTGTATTTTGAATCCCTCATCATCCCATGAATTAGCACATGATCTTAACAAAACAAGAGGCAGGGAAAGAAAGGAATCTATCTAGGGATAAGTTGCACCATTAGCAGTGCAAAACTTGCTAAATAAATCTATATGCCCTAGACTAACATTCTAACCTACATTTATAATTTTCTTCCTACTATTCTTCTTTACTCTTTCTTCACTTCAGCCAAACTGAACTGCTTGTTTTTTCCATACATTCTTGCAATTTCCTGCTTGGAGTTTTGAATATTCTTTCTCCACTTATAGTGCCTATTTTCATTCTTCACACTCCATCTCAGCCACACAGTGGTGTTGATAGCTTCCATTAGGAGACAAGTCTGTCTCTGGGGAGATTCCAGGTAGAATTCTCTACCTTTACATTTGCTACCATCCAGGATCTGGCCTCCAGCTCTGCAGTCTCAGAAACTGGATTTAACAGTTCCATGAGAATGCATCTACATACCCTAAATAAATTTACAAGGACGATGTGTAAAATCAGAATGCCAGTTCAATATCTGAATATATTTATCAGTTCGTTGTCTCTTTTTAGTTAGTCAATTTACTAATTTACAGTAAGAAAATTTTTTCACAGACCTAAATACTTTAAGTCCATTAGCTATAACCCCTACAAACCTTTCTGTATTAGGGAGGCCTTTGTCAAAGGGACCAATGTGTTGGGTTAAATTCACTCTTACAGGGACAGTATTTAGATGACCAGAAAAATATTTGCCTCTTTGTCTTTCCTTTTCCCCTGCTTTCTTGGTTAATCAACTATCCTTTTGATTGGTACATTCTTTTTTATCATTCACGGGGCAGTTATCCCCCGTCGATTTCCTTCTTCTTAGAACACATATCACTGTTTCCCCAAACACTGATAACACAGTATAAGTCAAAATAAGATTTTTCTATTGAAAAAACTTTAGGTTTGTAGTTATGGCAGTGATGGAACTATAGTAGAAAGCACAGCATACAGAATCAGAAGACCTGGGTTAGTACCCAGTGGACATCTATGGAACAGTCTACTCAGCACCTCCCTGACTCATTCTGGGACTTTTCCTCCCTTCCCTGCCCCATAGCTTGTTTAACCTGTCCTTGGATTCCATGAGCCAGCAAATCTCCCCTTTTCTTAAGCACTTCACCTGGGTTTCTATCACTTTTAATAAAAATTAATATAGTTTCATATAGAGACTCCATCTCTTCATTTACAAAGTGGGAAGAATAATACCTATTTCCTATAATTTTTATCAGGTTTAAGTGAGATAAAGAATTTTAAAAGTGCTACACAAAAATAAGTTATTCGGGTATTGTGTTATAGGTAATATATTCACAGAACTGTATTTGTAATCCTTTTATTCAATTGATTTTCTTTGAAACCAGTAGAAGGCATTATACTTTTAAACACCTAGGATTATCTACTTTTCTCACAATGATGTGGATCAAATGCTGTAGAGCAATACCTATTTTACATTCTAGTGTTTTTAAAAGAATTATGTTAGTGATGATCTTTATTTTAGTTCTTTTTCTATTTTGTACTTTCAGTGATTTATCAACCATTTCTTTTATATTTAGGTTTATGAAATAAGTAAAAGGACAAGCTTATTGGCAAAACTATATTTACCCTTACCTAAAAACACAGAGCTAAAAAGCAAAACTGTTTTGGAATATGTAGAATTTAGCTCTGATAAGCTGGTCATACCTGCATATGGAGAAGTAGGAAGCAGTAAGTTTATTAGAAATGTTTCTTCCCTCCTATTTTCTTCATGAGTTCCATATCCTAAATGACCCTGGGTCATTTATATGAATAAAGAATCCTATATTTACAATATTAGGTTAAAAATGAATTAAGTTCTTCTTCCAGACATTAAACTAATTTTTAAAACTTTGACTTGAATCAGATCTTTGGGATATCTAAAATTCGGGATTAGCCCCTTTGCTTTTCCCAGGACATCTGAGACAAGGGCGCTATGCTCTCTGGAATGTGAGCTCCACTTCTGAATGGGTAGGCTGCTCTGCCTCTGCCTATCTTTTAGTAAATCTTAAAGATGCTCCAGGACAGGTTGATTCATCTTTGAACTGAATAGGGGAGGGAGGAAGAGAATGAGAGAGAAAGGAAGAGGTAAAGGAGAGAGGAAAGAAGAAGTGATGTTTTTGTTTATTGTTGTTCAATTGATTTTACTCCTCCTGCAATTACATTTAAGTTAGCATGTCTGCCAGAATGCTGTCATTTCTCTTCTCCCCCAGCTCCCTTCTCTTTCACCTTCCTAGGGGTTTTGCAGTTGCTGCATCCAGCTGGTAAAAAGAAAGAGAGTATGAATGAGTGAGCAAGGAGGAGAAAGAAGAAAACAAATAGGCAAGGGAACCAGAGGAGAACAGAAAATGAGGGAGGAATGTAGTCTGCTTAGACAGAGTCCAGATGAAGCAGAAAACAGGGTTGTGGAGACCCAGGAGAAAAGACTTAAGAGTGAAAATTTTAGGGAGCACTAGGAACTTGGCAGAAGTTTCAAGGAGTATCGTTAAGCTCTCTGGAGACAGAAAGAAGATGAGGAGAGGGGGAACGCTCAAGAATGTAGGAAAGGAGACACACAGTAGCTCTTTTCCTGCTGCCAATATTTTTTTCTCGCTGGCAGCCACTCCCAGAAAGAATGGGTTAAAAACTTCTGTGTTCAGATAAATATGTTCCTCTCTCTTTTGTAGTCTCTTTGAAGCAGTCTACCTTGAGGGATCTTAGATGTGAGGGGAGGGAGAGCTCCAAGATTAGAGCCTATGGTCAACATAAACTTTGTGTTCCTGAGGTTCCACAAGTAAAAGTCTGGAAAAAAACTGTAATGTGCTCAAATATTCATTTGTTTTTAATGCCTTTTATAAATAGATGTGCCCTTTCTTCTTGAGGGAAACGGAACTGAAGAACTTTGTCTTTTGACTTCAGGAAAATTAAGCTATTCTCTATCATGGGCCTTAGATGAAAATGGTGTTCCTCTGACACCTATGTCACAGTCATTAAGATCTGCTTACTGCAGGTAATAAACGTTTATGTTTGAAAAATAATGCCAGTCCTCAGCAAAGCATCTCACAAGACCTACAAAAGGGAAAACTCTAGAAACAGTTTAGTTTACTTGGATGTTGCTTTATGTTTTATTTGTATTTATAAATATGTAAAATATTTATATATTTTATTTATAATCACTCTACTAAGACAATAAGTATCTTTGTATGTAAGAGAATGTATCTCTTCAATGCTTAGGATTAGAGCCACATGGATGATGAGAGAGGCAGTTCCACTGTCCTTAAACTGTAGGCAAAGGCCAAGACTCCGAAGGATTTTACTTCTGGGACCTTTATATCTCCCAGTCATTCTGGATTACGAAAGAATCATTTTTTACATTATCAATTTGCTGGAAGAAATTGCTGGACATAGAAATTTCATCTATATCCCAGGACTTCCTAGAGGAATTGGGATTAACTGCTAGACCACATCCACAAACAGGATTACTAGAAGTAAAGTAAAATTCTATAAAAACGATGATAATGCTGGCTTACCTATTGTGCTATGTTTGAGTAAGACGGTATATATAAAGGACCAAAAGATCCCATCGTTTAAAAATTAGTGAATAATGATAACAAGAAGATAGCCTTTCCCCTACCCATCTAAACACATATTTTTTTAAAAAACCATGGCTATATCCAACTATATGACATTATGGGAAAGGCAGAACTATGGAGACAGTAAAAAATGTGAGTGGTTGCCAGGGGTTAGGAAGAGAGAGGGATGAATAGGCAGAGCACACAGGATTTTTAGGGCAGTGAAACTACTCTGTATGTTGCTATAATTGTGGATACATGTCATTACATATTTACCAAAATCCATATAATGTAAGACACCAAGAGTAAACCCTAATGTAAATCATGGACTTTGAGTGATAATGATGGGTCAGCATAGGTTCATGGATTATAACAAGTGCAATTCTTTTATTGCAACAAACATAATAAAGTATAACCCTGGTGCAGGATGTTGATAGTGAGGTAGGCTGTGCAGGGTGTTTTAGGAGAAAAATGGACAATTAATAAGGGTAATTCATTTTGGAACTAGTGAATAAGCTTTTAATACGCTGAACCATTATTTTCTTGTGTTTCTTAGTATTTCCCTAGCACAGTCCCCACTGCAGCTATTTTTAATCTTTGCCTCATCATACTATTCTTTGCCTTTTTCTTGGAGTCAGGTGTTTGTTCTCCTCACTCTAAAGCTAGCTTTTATACAAGTAATTTGGAACTTTCCTTCGTCTCCATTAGGATTCTGCTGACATATTTATATCCTTTTCTTATCTTTTCTTCAACTTTTCCGTTTCCTACGCTATAAGTCTTTTGTACCCAAGAAGCTTTCTGTGCTTTGAAACAAAGAAAAATCCAAGCATTTGATTAAACCCTGAAAACTCTTTCTGGTTGTTTTTCTCACCCAAGTCCTCATATGGGTGGTCTACTGGTCTGCATATATTGCCTCTACTTTTAATTCACACATTTCGTCCTTAACCCAACTCAGTTATTCCTGAAGGCTACCAGGGACCTTCTGGGCATATTCATTGGCCCATCCTCCTCGTTTTGCTTCTTGAAGTCTCTTGTCTCATGGCTTCTGTGATGCTGCACTTAACAGTTCCTGTTAGTTGGGAACTCAAGTTTATAAAAGATTGAGAGTAATTCTGCAAGATTGGAACGGATGACAGGTTTCAACAGGGAATGAATTGCAGGAGAGGTTTTCAAAGTTCAGAGTCCTTTCTAAAGTGAACTAGAAGTAAAACTTTACAGTTGGGGCCTCTGAGATCAGAGAAGGAAGTTACAGAACTCTCCTCCTCTACAGTTGTGGGAGCCCAAGGACTGGTGAGGAGCAGTGGTTCTAGGAATGGGATGGGTGCTCTAAAAGGCAAGATTGACTTGTGAGAGTCAGAGCATGGAGCCAAAGGAGAGCACAAAGAAAGTATGTTCATTCACTGTTTCACTCACTCATTCATTCCTTTATTCATCAACTACTGACAGAGCCAGAGACAAAGAAGTGAACGAAAAGAAGGTCTTAGAATGCTTCAGTATAACATTAGGCACACCTCTCCAATCCCATGTTGTCTAGAGTTTTTGTTTAATACATTTTTAAAACGTAAAACAGTTTTTCTTACACTCACTGTTAATTATTTTCTGACGTGGTTAATTGACTTTTATGTTTGCCCTCATTTCTTACCTCCCACAACTTTCATTCTGGATTTACTTGCTGAAAGTTGCTCCTTTAATGATTCAGTTTTCATGGCTAGCAAGCTTGTTTAGTCTTTGTAGATCTGCAAATGTATTTATATTTTCCTCCTTCTTGAATAATTGTTTAGATGGGCATAAAATTTGAGGCTGATATTTATTTTCCCTATTTGAAGCTATAGTTACATTATCTTCTGGGATTTATCTAGCTGTTTAAAAGTCTGCCATCAGTCTAAACAGTAGTATTTTGTAGATTGTCTTTTCTCCCTGGTAACTTTAAATTTTTTTGCTTAATTCATAGAGACAAAGCCAGGGGCTGAGGGGAGGGAGGAATGGAGAGTTATTGTTTAATGGTACAGAATTTCTGTTTGGAATGATGAAAAATTCTGGAAGTACATAGTTATGGTGGTTGTACAATACTGTGGGTATACTTAATATCACTGAATTATATTACTTGCTTAGCATTTGGTTGTGAAGGAGGGGGTGCAGATGACTGAGGAATTTTGCCGTAGCCCACGGCTAAACACCTGTAGGGCCAGCTGGGGGAATCAATATAGCAAGGGCAGGAGATGTTCTGTGGTCTTTATTACTTCCCCTGAGGCAGAAATCTGGAGACTACCTTGAAATACAATTGCAACCTAATTTTTTTAGGCTATAATGGGATAAGTTTCTCTCCCTAATCTATTCATTGACATTTAAACTGTACTGCAGCCTTTCTTCTCTAGGGGACCTGGGCTAAGAATCTTCCCATGAGAAGGAACATTTGTTACATGATGGTGTTAAGGGTGTCAGGCCCTAGATATCTCTTATGACAAAGACATTAAAACAGTTTAAATATGAGAGCAGACATAGGAATTAAAGAAAGGAAGAATACTCAAACTTTACCTATTTGTAATTTTGCTTAACATCCTATCACACCATATATTGGCTTTGTTAGCAATAGCTTCCAAAGATTCATCATAAAAATATGAATAGATACTGATGGAAAGTAGACAGTGTAAAATGTATGTCCATGTTTGAGTTGACATTATTGAATCTGAGTCAGAACTGTATTTCTGGAATCCTAGTTTATGGACTGGAATTTTTCTTGAGTACTTTACAGAAAGGATCTTAGAAATCTTCTAGTCCAAATTGCTCTAATTCTACATGATGAAACAAATTATCTATGAAGAGAGAGATTAAATAACTGGGATAATTGATGGCTGAAAATAAACCCTTACTGTTTAGGGTTGAATTCCTTCTTCACTTAGCCTATAGTTGAGGTCACTAAGGATGCATTATGAGTCTAGCCCATCTTTTATAGCTCTCTTAACTTCTGAAGATGTGGCCTCATATGACCAAAGATATTCTTCTGGCCCATACTTCCCAGTTAATTGTATTACATACGCTATATTATGTTTCAACTGTAAAGGTATAGCCTAAAGATTCTTTTTATATTGTGGACTTTAGATAGCAAAGATGAATATTTACAGACTTTACCCTTGAGAAGCTTACTTGTCTCTTAAGGGAGGAGTAGACATTTATCAAAAAACTATGATACACAGCTAGTGGTTTGTGACCACCTAGAGGGGTGGGATAGGGAGGGTGGGAAGGAGGGAGATGCAAGAGGGAAGAGATATGGCAACATATGTATATGTATAACTGATTCACTTTGTTATAAAGCAGAAACTAACACACCATTGTAAAGCAATTATACTCCAATAAAGATGTTACCAAAAAAAAAAAAGCTATGATACAGTTAGAAAGTGAGAAGAACCAGGAAAGATATCACATCTAAACCTTCTATTTTATCCTTAAACACAGGGTAAGCTTTATCGTTAAATACCTGGAATGGGTAGGTTTTACCCCATATAACAGATTTATCACCTGCATATTATATAGAAATTCACAAAATATTTTTCTTTATGTTAGTGTGTTTAGGAATGTAGATGCAAGAGGTGTTCCTGGAATTCCATGGCTTATTAATGCACAGAAGCTTTTTGAATGGGCAAATGAGGTCAGAATTGACCCAAATAATCCAGAATATTCTGATTTAATGGAATTTGTTATGGTAAGTTATAGCACATATCTGTACTGTAAATATATTTTATTTCTTAAGCTCTACACTCTTATACTCCTCCACAGTTTGCAGTGTATTTTTCTAGGCATTAGGAGGCATTAAAAGTAAATCTGAGGACAGATAGAGTTTTCAGCCAGTTTATAGTATTGTAAGGCAGAAATTCAGCAACTGAAATAATGACTACTTTAGGCCTGATGATTGGTACCCTGCCATTATTTAGCAGCCCTGGCTTGGTGCATTTTGCATCCAGGCTGACATCTATTGTACATCTACTGAATGCCAGCCATATTATTAAATGCTGAGGATTTTAAAGATGATTTATAGACACACTCCTTCCCTCAAAGACTCTATTATCTATTCACTTCTCCTACTCCTCCTTACAGCCAACTGAACTGCTCTGTGTGCTCCAAACAGGCTTTCTTCATACCTTTATTCATGTCATTCCCTCTGTTTAGAAACGTACCTATAGCAGCTGTCTTACCCACCCCGCAAGTCTGGGTAAATCCTTCCTTGGCAACCGCAGTTAGATATGGGCTTTTCTTCCCTTGCCCTCCTGTTAACTTTTTTTCTTTTTATAAACTCTTATGGCTCTAATACCATTCTGCCTTTTACCTTAGTTATTCGTCCATGTGCTTTATCTTACCTTGTGGAACTGCAACTAGTAAATCTTTGTCTCTCTTATGGCAGCTAGCACTTTTCTTTGCATGTACCATGTACTCACATTTACATTTATTGAATAAAGCAGTGCATGCATAGATTATTGCAATTAAGTTTCTTCAGAGCAGAGCTTCTCAACTGATGTGCTGAATTAATTACATGTGTATAGAAATATTGATCCTCTGTCGACTCATAGGGCAACCAGACACAAAAGCTCTCATCTTTTAACCCGCTGTGCAGTACACATGTTTTCCTTTTCTGTATAAATCATGACCAGGAAAAGGCTGAGAAACTGCATAGGCCGGATTCTGCATTTTTTTTTCCAGATTTTCTGTACAGATTCAGTTGCTCCATTTCCTATTTCTATTGCAACTCTCATATCTCACAGTTAGGGGGGAAAACTGTTTTGAAATAATTCTTGAATTTCAAAAAATTAATACTTTAAGTAAAGACTTTACATTATTTGTGTTTTATAGTACATGAAACATAAAGAACAGGATATTCCAAAGTATTTTCGTCTCAAACAGTTGCAAGATGAATCTAACTTTGTTTCTGAAGAGGAAATGAAAAAGAGTAAACGTTTCCAGCTATTGCAACTTAGAAATGCAGGTCAATTAGATGTTTTCCTTCTGCCGCAAATGCCCATCTATGACAGAGAGATTCCAGATTTACTCTTCCAGGTACTTGGTTTCTATTTGAATATAGTTTATTCTACGATAAGTTAATGTTTTGCTGCTTTAAATCTATCTTAATTTTTTTTAAACTGATAATCTGTAGACAACAATTTTCCCCTCTTAAAAATTTTTTTAATTGAAGTATAGTTGATGAACAATATTTATATAAGTTTTACAGGTGTACAATATAGTGATTCACAGCTTTTAAAGGTTAGACTCCATTTATAGTTATTTATAAAATATTGTCTATATTCCCTGTGTTGTACAACATATCCTTGTAGCTTATTTTATATATGATGGTTTGTACCTCTTCATCTTCTACCCCTATATTGCCCTTCCCCACTTCCCTCTCCCCACTTGTAACCGCTAGTTTGTTCTTTATATCTGTGAGTCTCTTTTTTGTTGTTATATTCAGTTGTTTGAAACAATATGTTTTGTTGGACATATTAGGCAACATGTTGGACATAGATAGGCAACAGTCATGTCCATGTTGATAATACTTTCTCTTTCACAATTAAGTCGAGCTTGTTTCATGGGAATTTTTCTTTCTTGATTTTTTTTGGGATCCCCTTTTCTTTAGGCATTAAAAATGTATAACTCTCCCAAATTTCAGAAAGTCCTTAGCTTAACTTTGCAACTTAGTTGTCCCAACAACCTATCTCACAGCCAGACTCCTTTAAGTATATTATAAATTTATGTAAATATTGTGGTTTTTATTGTAAAATGTATCACCAATTTAATAGCAACTTTGGGGGATAAGGGAGAGAAACACTACCACATTAAACTTACACTTGATTAAAAGCACATCTCAATTTCAGAAACTTTAAAATGTGGGGGAAAAAGAAAGAAAGAAAAGTTCATCTTATGCTGTGTAGTGATGGCGTGCTGGAGCCTGCTGGCACCAGCTGGTAAGAGCCTGTTGTGTGCATCTCTTCCCCGCTCCACCTTCAGTGATTTCATGTTGGTTGCTTTAAATGTATTGCTGGGAGAATGTCTACACCATAAATCAGCAAATGCTGCAAATTGGGGCTTCCCCTCCCACTCCCAGAGAACTGGCTGTTAAACATTTACCAGCACTCCACTAGGCTTAAAAGAATGGAATTATAAGAGCTAATTCCTGTAGAAAAAAACAATTGTACTAATCCTAACACTTGTGCTTGCAAAGAGATGGTTCAAGAAGAAAGAAACCAATGTTCCATCTCCGAAGAAAATGCCTGTGTAGTAGAATTACCACTGTAGGGTGATGTCAGCCAACTTAAAGATAGCAGATGCTGATGAAGGATATTGAGGTTTATACATCTTATGAGTCAGAAAGAGTGAATGCCTTATACTAAAATTGGTTATAACAGGTTTATTAACTGGTGAATTATTATCAATTGATAAAAAATGGATAAACTTTTTGATATTTGATTTCATTCGATTCTGGACTGAAGGGAAATAGCAAGCCACTTAATATTAAAAATAGTAAAAGTTACTTATAAAAAGGTTTATGTTTTTTTCTTGCTGTTGCCACTCAGCCATCCTTTAGCTGTTATACCCTAATAAAGAGGAGACACAAACAAAACTATACAGGACTCATTACATTTAAAACTCAAGTAACAGTGGGAAGACAGTCATGGCTGAACCAAGTGGATTGTCTGAGAATCTCTTTTGGTGTGGCTCAGAAGTGAAAGAGGAAATGCAAATTAATGATTTTTCAATGATAATATCATGGCACCACCAGTTAGCACATATGACTATAATAGTCATAGGATTTGCAGATTATTCATTATTTTCACAAACATGGGTGAGTAGAAATATATGTATTCACAAACAGACCAATTGATATTTGGCTTTGGAAAGCATTGCTCAACTTTTAATTGTGATTCATCTGTTTTGAGACTTTAGGAATTTCAGTTAGTAAGCTGCAGTGGGAAGGCCTTGGCTTAGAATGGCTGAAAAGTTATTCAGTTTCCTCCTGCTTCTCTCAATGACTGAATTCAATTCTACAGTTCCGTAAACTACTGTGGGCAAAGCACAGTGCTCAGCATAATTGAGGATATAACTTCATAAAAGAGGAAGAATTTCTGCTTCTGAAGCTAGGGGCTTTGCTGACTCTCCTTATCTTATACAAACTATTGAGAGAACACAAAAAGAGGGAAAAGAACCCAGCTCATTTTCTGAGGTTGATGACCTTCATGCCAAAATTGGGCAAAGAAAGCAAAACATGATCATTTTAGGTCAATTTCACTTATGAGCATAGATGTGAAATTACTAATAAAATTTTAACAAATCAAAAAGCAATATATTAGGTATAAATATATAATTATACACCATAATCTAGTAGGGTTTATTTCCAGATAACAGAGCTAAGCTAATCTAATTAAGGAATCTATTAATATAATTTACCACATTAACAGAGTTAAGGAAGGAAAAAATACGCTCCTTTTAAATGCCCAAGGGACTTCCCTGGTGGTCCAGTGTTTAAGATGTCGCCTTTCAATGCAGGGGGTGCGGGTTGCATCCCTGGTCAGAGAGCTAAGATCCCACATGCCTGGAGACATCTTCAGCCTGTCCCCCTCCTCCTCCTCCTCTTCCCTCCCTCTTACTCCCCCCTCTCCTCTCCCTTGTCCTCCTCCTCTAATTTGTTTACAAGAAATATGAGAAATAAAGGAACAAGTTAAATGACACCACAAAGAAACAATCAGACAAATTTGGAATGTGGGCCAACTGGCTAGCAAGTACAACTGTTTCTTTCTGTTGCATTTTGATCTCTTTAAAAAGTCATCATTTTTAGACCTAAATAGACATTTCTTCAAAGACATACAGATGGCCAACAGGCACATGAAAAGATGCTCAATATTGCTAATTATTAGAAAAATGCAAATCAGAACTACAGTGAGGCACCTCCTCACACTAGTCAGAATGGCCATCATCAAAAAGTCTACAAATCAGGGCTTCCCTGGTGGCACAGTGGTTGAGAGTCCGCCTGCCGATGCAGGGGACACGGGTTCGTGCCCCGGTCCGGGAAGATCCCACATGCTGCAGAGCGGCTGGGCCCGTGAGCCATGGCCGCTGAGCCTGCGCTTCCGGAGCCTGTGCTCTGCAACAGGAGAGGCCACAACAGTGAGGCCCGCGTACCCCAAAAAAAAAAAAAAAGTCTACAAATTAAATAAATGCTGGAGAGGGTGTGGAGAAAAGGGAACCCTCCTACACTGTTGGTGGGAATGTAAATTGGTATAGTCACTATGGAGAACAGTATGGAGGTTCTTTAAAAACTAAAAATAGAGTTACCATGTGATCCAGCAATCTCACTCCTGGGCATATATCCAGAGAAAACTCTAATTCGAAAAGATACATGCACCCCAATGTTTATAGCAACACCATTTACAATAGCCAAGACATGGAAGCAGCTTGAGTGTACATTGAGAGATGAATGGATAAAAAAGATGTGGTATATGTATACAATGGAATACTACTCAGCCATAAAAAGAATGAAATAATGCCATTTACAGCAACATGGATGGACCTAGAGATTATTAAACTAAGTGAAGTAAGTCAGAAAGAGAAAAACAAATACCGTATGATATCACCTTCAATTTAGGAAATGCATTACAAAGTCTTAAAAAGAGAGCTGTGCAATTATGTGCTCATACACATACATCCCTTGATGGTATTAGGTTTGCTAGGAATTTCCAGGCTGGAAATAGTAGCAATTTTCTAGAATTTTGTAAAGCCATCATTGGCTGTCTCATGTAAGGCTTGTTCTCAATAAAATAAGATGAAAGAAAAAAATATCATATGATACCACTTATATGTGGAATGTAAAAAAATGATACAAATGAACTTATTTAGAAAACAGAAACAGACTCATAGACATAGAAAACAAATTTATGATTACCAAAAGGGAAAGGGGGTGGGGTAGGGATAAATTAGGAGTTTGGGCTTAGCAGATACAAACTACTATATATAGAATAAATAAACAACAAGGGCATACTCTATAGCACAGTGAACTTTATCCATATCTTGTAATAACCTATAATGGGAAAAAAAATCTGAAAAGAATATATATATTATATATATGGAGATATATAATATATATATAGTGAAAAAACAGCCATTGGTGAAAAAACAGCCATTGGTGAAATTTAGGTATTGGACTATTATGTGATATTGATAATTGAATAGTAGATATATTGGAAAATTGTTAGTTTTGTTGTCTGTGATTATAGCACTGTGGTTGTGTCCTTAGTTTTTGGAGATTCATGCTGAAGTATTTATTTAGGAATGAAGTGTCATGGTGTCTGTAATTTATACTTTGAGATATTTAGCCAAAAAAAGAAAACAAAAGCAACAGATTAAGCACATATGGCAAAATATTAATTACTTAATCTAAAGGGTAGGTACATAGATTTTAACATTCTTTCTAATTTTCTGTATGTTTGAAAAACTTGAGGAAAAATTAAAAACAAAAAATAAATAGCATTCTATACACCAACAAAAACCCACTAAAAATGTAACTTAACAAAGATACACCCTACAGTAGCAATAAAAACTCTTAGATTCATAGGAATATATTGAACAAAACATGTACAAAAACTTGATGGAGAAAATTATAAAACATTTTTGAATGGTGTAAAATTAGATTCAGACCTCACAAAAGAAATAAATACTATGTGTAATGAAGATTACACATGAAATGCAAAACTTTAAATGTATATCTTAATCTTGGGCAGGAAAGTATTTCTTAAAACACAAAAAGTATAAATTATAAAGAAATAGATTAATAAACTTGATAATATTAAAGTTTAAACCCCACAGATTAGGAAAAGATATTTTCAAATTATATATTAATTAATAAAAATTAGTATCCAGAGTATTTAAGTAACTCCTATAAATTAATACTTTTAAAATAAATAAAATGATATGAAATAGTAATATAATATATCCCTAGGTAAAAAGTTGTTACTTGTCAACAGGATTAATTTCAAGATTTCTTGTGGATAATTAGAAAAACAAATAAATTACTTTCAGATAATTTACCTACTTAAGGTAAGAGATACTTCATAATTTTTGTGTCATCTTTAATGCTCTCTATAATGTAAAATGATTTCAATGTGCAGTTAGGAACGTATCCCACAAATGCAGCTATAACAGATGCAATTTATTCTAGATTATGTAGATGAAGCATCCTGACAAATAATCTTAGACCCACTGCTGGATGTTAAATTAAATTTATTGATTATGGCCAGCATATTTTGACTACTTACTGTATGCCATGCACTTTATAGATATTGTTTCAGTTAAATCTCACAGCAATCCTGTGACATATTAATAACAGTAAGATTATCATTATTACAAAAGAGGAAACTGAGGTCTGCAGTAGTTAATCATCTTTTCCCCAAACCACAAAGTTAATAAATGGCAGGGCCAACTTGAATCCAGGACTATGGCCTCCAAAGCCCACTCTCTTGACCCTTATACTCTACCACTTTCCATTTCTTTTGTTTCTAGTGATTACCAGGTAAATGCATGCATGAAGAATTGTTCTCAATCGTCTTTACATTTTCTTATAATTTTCTCAATCGCAAATTTTTTCTCAATCGTTACTCAGTTTTAAAAGATGAATGGACCTCCTCCTAGAAGCAAACAAAATATGTGTTCTTAGCTAATTCTCATTGGGAGAATCTAAAAGAAGTATTCTCTCCTCTCAATTCCAGAGTGTTGCCAATATCTCCTACACATGAACTGAAATGAGTAGTTAATATTTTATTGCAGTGTATCATATCTAAACTCTGTTACATTCAAGAAGTGAAACTAATTTAATTCTCTGTTTATAGGAATATGAAAGTCAGATAGAGAAGGATATGTCCATTTCAGATATGAATTCTATTACCGCACAAAGGATTAATTCTGCCAATTTTCTGAAAAAGGTAACAACAACAAAATAGTTTTATCAATATGTTTGAATTTACTTTTGTGAAAACTGGTCTGCTGGATGCACAGTACTATACTCTTCCCAGAGTCAGATGGACAGACTTGCTTACTCATCACCTCTTTCTGATCACTGAGAGGTTTTCTGTTCTATTCAGACTTCCTTTTCAGAGTTAGTTACTGACCATCTGTAAATGTACACTGTTGATGTACATTGTTGATGCAGCAGTTACTTCAATTGACAGCAAACTCATTATTAAAGCATATCCCACTGTTTCCATTTACAAATGAACGTTAAAGGCTTCCCATCTCTTTTTGACCCTAAAAGTTCACTTGGGGAAGTACGCCAGCATTTTGCCAGAATCCCTAGTTTTATTAATAACTCATAATGCCGTACACCAGAGCAGTTCACGGGACAAAGGGATGGAGGAGCCACTAGGAGACAGAACACCGTAACAAAGCCTAAACCAGGTTTGAGGTGGAATCCCTCACTGAATTTCACCCCTGATTTCTTTCCACTGACCCCTCATCGCTCCAGTGACTATATGTATAGATCCATCATGCCCAGCACAGTGCTCTTCACTCAAAAAATGTTGAGAAATGTTTGAACAATTAATGAAGTAAGGGATAAAATTGCAGGCTGAGGAGGTTTCTAAGACTTCTGCAAGAGTAGAATCTATAGGCTTTGCTATAGAGCACCAGAGCAGCCTTTTAGGGTAACTTGAAAAGAAGCAGAGAGCCATGGAAAAATCTAAGAGATACATACAATTCCCTCGTGGAGACAGGCGAGAAGCAAACTTGTGTGACTAGAAAAGCCCTAGGCAGGTGTGTGAAGACCTGTTCTGACCATCCTGTTTTTCTTTGGGCAGGTAATCTATGCACTGAGTCCTGCCTTATTGTTCTATAAAAAAACAGACAATAAAAATGCCTGCCTTGCTTTACTTCTGAAGTAAGGGGCAAATAAGATAGAACCTCAAGTTCTATGCTAGTTTGTACTCTGTTCCTGTGGAAGTGTGGTGGAGATACAGACCACTATAGCTATTGTAGCCTGAAAGAGCACCTCCTCTTTATTGCTGGCAGACATTTTTTTCCACTCACTCTTGCCCCTCCTACACCTTCTTCATTAGCTCCATATATATTTTTTTAAGTTGAGATGTGATTTAATAATGATATTTGCGTCTTAGGAAATAAAGAGGTGTTCTTACTCATAAGAAAAGAGAGGGCTTCCCTGGTGGCGCAGTGGTTGAGAGTCCGCCTGCCGATGCAGGGGACACGGGTTCGTGCCCCGGTCCGGGAATATCCCACATGCCGCGGAGCGGCTGGGCCCGTGAGCCATGGTCGCTGAGCCCGCGCATCTGGAGCCTGTGCTCCGCAACGGGAGAGGCCACAACAGTGAGAGGCCCGCGTACCACAAAAAAAAAAAAGAAAAGAAAAGAGAATACATATCCTTCTTATGCCTTCTCTTTTTTTGGTGTATGAGGAAGCCCAGAAGGGAGGGCAGCAAAAGATCAGGAATGTGGTAAGAGAGCAAGTGTGTGAGGATTCTTGACCTTCATATAGGAATCCTGGGAAGGAGCTTTAAGAACATTGTGTGATTGGGTTTCACCTCCTTGTGAAGACTTCTTTGCTCTCTCAGGATAGTTTAAAACTACAAGTTTAAGGGATAATTACTTTAATTACAGGTACTGGAATCCTGCTTTGACACTGGAGGCCTAATAGGGCCATGGTGTTTAAATCCTGCTGTGGGAGGGACTGTGAGTTATATGCATTACACTTCCTGCTGTGTTACTGGGGTCAGTGGTGGCTGAGGCCGGGAATGGAGCAGTATAAAGTCCCTGCAGTCTCAAGGATTGCTAGATAAAGTTTTGCTGAAATATTTGCATCTAAGAGGCCAGTGCTTCTCCTCAACCTGTCCCTTTCATTAATTTACTCAATAAATACTTATTGGGCACCTGCTATGAATCAGTCATTATACTAGACCTTGGAATTACAGCAGTAAACAAAATAGATTAAAATCCCTGGCCTCCTAGAGGAGGTCGTTCTGGTGCGGGAAGTCAGATAATGAACAGAACATTAGTATGTTAGAAAGTGATATGTGCCATGACAAGTGAAGTAGGAAGAGAGGACAGGAGTGTGTATGGGGGTGGGGGTGGGGGTCAGGTGTGATTTTAGATAAGGGAAAGCCTTCCTTAGATCAAGGAAAGCCCTCGAGATGCTAACGCTTCAGCAAAAGACCTGAAGTGAACTGAAGGAGCTAGCCATGGAGGTTTTTTGGGAGAAGAACATTCCAGGCTAATGGAACCACATGTGAAAACTGTGAGGAAGGAATATGCGTGGCCTATGGGAGGAACGGCAAGGAGCTCAGTCTGTGTGATAGCAAGGGAGCAAGGGAGAGGGAGAGAGAAAGAGAGAAAGACAGAGAGAGAAAGCACAATTTGTTCCCCACATGGCAGGGTAATTCTTAGGAATTATAATTTCCCATTCTCCTATCACCCCATTTTCCTATCGAATTTAAGCAGATCATTAGGCTCTAAGTTACATTATCTTTGGGATGATTTGTGGCAGGACAGAAAGAAAATTGCCTCCAGACACACTTCTTCCTGGTTTCATTTCTAAAAGTCTAAACCTGTTGTGAAGCATGGAGTTAGGGGAGAAAGGGAGGGATTTCCTCAGACTAAAAAGAAGAATTTCAGAGTCCTTGGAGGAACCAGGGTCTGTGGGTTCTGCAAGTTGCAAGGGCTTAGGGGATTGGCTCTGTTCAAGCACTAAATATCTTACAAGCTGACAGAATGAGAGCTTAAGGTCAGAATAGGATGGACTCAAAGGAAATACAGAAATGTGACCACATTTCCTTGTGAATCAAGATTTGTGTGTGTACAAGTGACTGTTGTAGAAACACATTCACAGGATAATCATCTCCTTTGGTGAAGATTAGTTCTGTCCACATATACTGTGAGTTAGGTGGAAAAAGAGATGAGAGGGACATTAATGAGAGCGTTAGGAATGATTTTAATAATGGTAGCAAACAGAACCATACTTTCACTTACCTAATTCCCCTTTCCATTCATTGCTTGAAAAAATTAGGAGTAAAAAATAGTGACATCAGTAGCATTGTATATACTTAATCTTAAAATATAAGCTGTGCATTTCTTTAAATTCTAAAAATTTTTTTGTAGATGAGAAGGTCGATAATGAAAAGAATTGCCAAAGTTAGCAAATTTAACTTATCAGATATTGTGGCTGATTATGAAGAAATTGTATCTGCAAGGTACATACTAAAATTATTATTTAAGTACAAAATATAAAGCTATAAGATAATACCTTCAAAGTCCTCTAATAAGTTCTCTATTTTTATATTAATTAAGTTAATGTCAAAATGCAATTACAAAGCATAAAATGAAATACAGTGACTTAATTTTTTTTGTCATTTTAAAATTGCATTTTGGACATAACTATATGATTTGTATTTTCAATTGTATAATATTTTAGATTTTAACCCTCTCCTTATTGATACTTTTTAGGGCAAGAAAGAAAAGAAGAAAAAAAAAAGAAATACCTTTGTCCCAAATTAGTTTCGCCCTAAGATTTCTCTGTCCCGAGGCTGCTACTGGAAAAGTCATTGCTGGTAGCACCACACACTGAGCCTGTAATCTCTCCCTTTCAAAACGGAATCCTCAGCCATATAAGGGCTCTGTGATCCACAGGCAGCAGTTGGGGGAGCCTTTGGCTGAAGTAACTCAGTTCTCATACTGTCCTGTCTGGGAAACTTAAGGATGGGAGCAGGAATTAGGGATGCTGCGTTTGGGGAAACCGCCCTGGGGCCACTTGCAGATTCTTAGTATTAATAATAAGGTTTTAATTGGTGTAGGATGCTGACGTCTATTTTTTTTGAGGGGGGGTGTTCTATTCTAAAATATACCTTGAAGTAATTCTTTCATGGGCACATTTTTTTAATGAAAACTTACTTTTAAAAAATTTTTACTGGGGTAGGGACTTCCCTGGTGGTGCAGTGGTTAAGAATCCGCCTGCCAATGCAGGGGACACAGGTTAGAGCCCTGGTCCGGGAAGATCCCACATGCCGCGGAGCAACTAAGCCCGGGTGCTACAACTACTGAGACCACACGCCACAGCTACTGAAGCCTGTGCGCCTAGGGCCTGTGCTCTGCACAAGAGAATCCACTGCAATGAGGAGCCCACGCACTGTAAGAAGAGTAGCCCCCGCTCGCCGCAACTAGAGAAAGCCCGCATGCAGCAACGAAGACCCAACACAACCAAAAATAAATAAATTTTTAAAAATAAAATTTTTACTGGGGTAGAGTTGATTTACAATGTTGTGTTAGTTGCAGGTGTCCAGCAAAGGGAATCTGTTATACGTATACATATGTCGACTCTTTTTTAGACTCTTTTCCCATATAGGCCATTACAGAGTGTTGAGTAGAGTTCCCTGTGCTATACAGCAGGTCCTTATTAGCTATCTATTTTGTATATAGTAGTGTGTGTGTGTCAATGATGAAAATTTATTTTTTTAAACTTTTTATTTTTTATTGGAGTATAGTTGATTAACAATGTTGTGTTAGTTTCAGGTGTACAACAAAGTGATTCAGTTATACATATACATGTATCTATTCTTTTTCAAATTCTTTTCTCAGTCAGATTGTTACAGAATACTGAGCAAAAGTTCCCTGTGCTATACAATAGGTCCTTGTTGGTTATCCATTTTAAATATAGCAGTGTGTACATGTCAATCCCAAACTCCCTAACTATGCCTCCTCCCCTCCCTTCCCCCAGGTAACCATAAGTTCGTTCTCTAAGTCTGTGAGTCTGTTTCTGTTTTGTAAATAAGTTTATTTGTATCTTTTTTTTTAGATTCTGCATATAAGTGATACCATATGATAGTTCTATTTCTCTGTCTCACTTCACACAGTATGACAATCTCTAGGTCCATCCATGTTACTGCAATGGCATTATTTCATTCTTTTTAATGGTTAATATTCCATTGTATATATGTACCACATCTTCTTTTACCATTCTTCTGTCAGTGGATGTTAAGGTTGCTTCCATGTCTTGGCTATTGTAAACAGCACTGCAATGAACATTGGGATGAATGTATCCTTTTGGACCATGTTTTTCTCCAGGTGTATGCCCAGGAGTTGGGTTGCATGTTTATATGGTAGCTCTATTTTTAGTTTCTTAAGGAACCTCCATACCATTCTCCATAGTGGCTGCACCAATTTACATTTCCACCAACAGTGTAGGAGGGTTCCCTTCTCTCCACACCCTCTCCAGCGTTTATTGCTTATGGATTTTTTTATGATAGCCATTCTGACTGGTGTGAGGTGATATCTCATTGAGGTTTTGATTTGTATTTCTCTAATAATTAGCAATACTGAACATCTTTTTTTTTAATTAATTTTTATTGGAGTATAGTTGCTTTACAATGTTGTGTTAGTTTCTACTGTACAGCAAAATGAAGTGGCTATACATATATCCCATCTTTTTTGGATTTCCTTCCCATTTAGGTCACCACAGTGCATTAAGTAGAGTTCCCTGTGCTGTACAGCATATTCTTATTAGTTATCTATTTTATACATAGTATCAATAGTGTGTTTGTGTCAATCCCAATCTCCCAATTCCTCCCACTCCTGCTTTCCCCCTTGGTATCCATAGTTTCTTCTCTACATCTGTGTCTCTATTTCTGCTTTGCAGATAAGATCATCCATACCATTTTTCTAGATTCCACATATATGTGTTAATATATGATATTTGTTTCTCTCTTTTGACTTAACTTCACTCTGTATGACACTCTCTAGGTCCATCCACATCTCTACAAATGACCCAATTTTCTTCCTTTTTATGGCTGAGTAATATTCCATCATATATATGTACCACATCTTCTTTATCCATTCCTCTGTTGATGGACATTTAGGTTGCTTCCATGTCCTGGCTATTGTAAATAGTGGTGCTGTGAACATTGGGGTGCATGTGTCTTTTTGAATTACGGTTTTCTCTGGGTATATGCCCAATAGTGGGATTGCTAGGTCATATGGTAGTTCTATTTTTAGTTTTTTAAGGAACCTCCATACTGTTTTCCATAGTGACACTATCAATTTACATTCCCACCAACAGTGCAAGAGGGTTCCCTTTTCTCCACACCCTTTCCAGCATTTATTGTTTGTGGATTTTTTTTGAAGTAAATAAATTATTTATTTATTTTTGGCTGCATTGGGTCTTCGTTGCTGTGCACGGGCTTTCTCTAGTTGGGGCGAGCAGGGGCTACTCTTTGTTGCGGTACGCAGGCTTCTCATTGCGGTGGCTGCCCTTGTTGCAGAGCACAGGCTCTAGGCATGTGGACTTCAGTAGTTGTGGCTTGTGGGCTCTAGAGTGCAGGCTCAGTAGTTGTGGCACACAGGCTTAGCTGCTCCGCGGCATGTGGCATCTTCCCAGCCCAGGGCTCGAACGTGTGTCCCCTGCATTGGCAGGCAGATTCTTAACCACTGTGCCACCAGGGAAGCCCATTTGTGGATTTTTTGATGATAGCCATTCTGACCGATGTGAGGTGATATCTCATTGTAGTTTTGATTTGCATTTCTTTAATAATTAGTGTTGTTGAACATCTTTTCATGTGCCTCTTGGCCATCTGTATGTCTTCTTTGCAGAAATGTCTATTTAGGTATGCTGCCCATTTTTTGATTGGGTTGTTTGTTTTGATGATATTAAGCCACATGAGCTGTTTGTAAATTTTGGAGACTAATCCCTTGTCAGTCACATTATTTGCAAATATTTTCTCCCATTCTGTGGGTTGTCTTTTCATTTTTTTTATGGTTTCCTTTGCTGTGCAAAAGCTTTTGAGCTTAATTAGGCCCCATTTGTTTATGTGTGTTTTTATTTCCATTACTCTGGGAGATGGATTGAAAAAGATATTGCTGTGATTTATGTCAGAGAGTGTTCTGCCTGTGTTTTCCTCTAAGAGTTTTATAGTGTCTGGTCTCATATTTAGGTCTTTAATCCATTTTGAGTTTATTTTTGTGCATGGTGTTAAAGAATGTTCCACTTTCTTTTTTTTCACATGTAGCTGTCCAGTTTTCTCAGCACGGTTTGTTGAAGAGACTTTCTTTCCTCCATTGTATAGTCTTGCCTTCTTTGTCATATTTATAGATTAATTGACCATAGGTGTGTGGGTTTATTTCTGGGCTCTCTATCCTGTTCCACTGATCTATATTTCCACTTTTGTGCCAGTACCATACTGTTTTGATGACTATAGCTTTGTAGTATAGTCTGAAGTCTGTGTTTTATTTTCAGTCTTTGGAGGAAAATAGGTGTGACCATAAAGCTATAATTGCATAGATTTGTGTTGCCAGGGTTGGGAGCACATATAACTAACTCCTATTCAGAACCATGTAGAAAAGTTGAGTATCTAACCACTTTCAAGAGAACGATTCCCAAAAAATGAATAACCCTTTGATATAACATCATGTTTCATGGAATTACCTCTCCACGCCCTTGTTTCTTCTTGGACCATACACCCAAATTACATGGAGCAATCACATTCTCTCTTAACATAGCATCTCTTCTATGCTCAGAAAAAGATTCTTTCCTTGGGTCTAAGACAACTCTGTCTCCCCTCCACAATGGAGAGAACATGGTTCAGAATAATGGCCTTATTTATAATAATTAATTTAAAAGATTGATATATTTCAAATTTTAAGTTATCTTGTATCTATGTGATTGATCATTTTTTACTCTTTAGCCAGTTGACACATGCAGTTTGTAAGCTTCTTGAACGACGAAGAAAGTTAAAGCCTCAGAGGCAAGAAAGGAAAAAAGTGGCAGCACAGACTATCTGTGACGGAGATATTAAGATTCTTGTCAGAATATTGAGGGCTTATAATATTCCTACAAGGAAAGCAATAATTAATAGGTAAGGCAATGGCGCCAATTTTTGGAGTTGCAAAAGATGTCTTAAATGTAAATTTCTATACTGTCTTCTTAATAAAACTTTGCACTTGGGGCTTCCCTGGTGGCGCAGCTGTTGAGAGTCCGCTTGCCGATGCAGGGGACACGGGTTCGTGCCCCGGTCCGGGATGATCCCACATGCCGCGGAGCGACTGGGCCCGTGAGCCGTGGCCACGGAGCCTGCGCGTCCAGAGCCTGTGCTCTGCAACGGGAGAGGCCACAACAGTGAGAGGCCCTCGTAAAAAAAAACAAAAAACAAACAAACAAAAGAAACCTTTGCACTTTATTAATGCTCAATATACAGAAACTAAATGAAAGTTGAAATCTTCATTTGGATAGTCAAACTTACTGTCATTGCTGTGTATTACAAATTTTCAGAAGTTTGAGATGCCCGAAGTGCCTTTAACATGTATATTTTTGGGTGCTATATCAAATAAATACCTTCTGTCCCTATTCCCTGTTGTGAAAACTTAAGCTTCTATTGCTAATTACACTGTTCTCTGACACTGTCCCCTCACAGTATTGGAAGTATATAGACTACAGGAGAGAGTAAGCTCCATTTTGGATTTATCATTTTAGGTGACTTCTACAAAAATCAAATCTTACCTATCTCTTCTGCAGGCACTCAGTGTGTTTTATTTGTGTTTCTTGGGCAGAGGATATGTAGGGTCAAGGTGGCCAAATTAAGGCATCATGAATATTAAATACTCATGAATATTTAGTATAACCCGAATTTCAAGTGTTTCATATATTTAATCTCATGTATAATTTATGTATTGTGAATATTTAGTGCCCAGGTACCTCAGGAATACTGAGTAACCCTCTCTGTCTACATTTAACACTTATGTGCTCTACTTGCTTATTTTATGTTCACCACATCCCATGAACTCTACCTATGAAAAACAAATATTTTGCTTACTAGCTACGAATCTATAGTTAAAACCTCTTAAAGGTTTTGCCTGTGTTTTATATTATAAAATATGACTTTATTTATGATAGAATTGATATTCTCAAAACAAATGAACATTTCAAGGCTGTTTTGTGAAATAAGGACATTATAAAATTACCACCATTTTCTATAATAATCAATTTGTAAAAGAAAGAATATTGTAACACCAAAAATAGGAAGAATATAGTCTCAAAGTGTTACTTGCTCTATTTTTTTCCTTTTGCTGAGGGTCAGTGAAAACTCTGTCACAGACTAGTTACAATCCATAGTTCAGCATTTAGGAGCTACCCTTTCAGAGTAGTGATTATCACGTATTTATCTCTAACCACCTATGTTATGAAGATCCAAAGCAAACTCTATAAGATCCAGGGTAGCTGACTTATATACCTCTATAAGCATAAGCAAAAAGCCAGCTACTCCCACCAAAACTAATATTAAAATTAATTAAAGTGCCTATCTCTATATTGTTTTTCAGAAGAGCCTTGGATATGCCTACTTATTTGATATCATCCATGTCTCGCCTCAGACATAAAGAAACAATCAAATCTGTAACCTCAGATGAGATCTTAAATGAGGTAAGTATTTAACACTTCTATAAAGTGCCGTTTTGATTGTGTTTTCCCTGAATTGCAACTGGCCCCTAACTGGACTATCCATCTAATTCTAGTTTACTCTCCATAACACAGTGAAGGTGCTCTTTATAAAATGTAATTCTAACTATTTCATTCTCTGCTACCCTGCTCTCAGGGTCTATAGAATAAGGTGCAAGCTCCTTACAATGGTAGCTCCTTAGAATGACTACCAAACTCTGTAATGGTCTGGTTCTTACATACCAATCAGCCACATTTCTCATCAGCCCACAGCGGTATCATATCATACTACTACTTGTTCTAGAAGGCCTCCGTATATGCCCTTTCCTTTGCCTGGAATGGCCACCATACCTCCATGTTATTGGCCACATGAACTACTATTTAATGTTTCAAAGCTCAAGCCCAAGCAATGTTTTCTCTGTGAAGTTCTCCTTGTCCTCACCCCAGAGAGTTAATCATTCTCTCTCCTGAGTTACTATTATACCTTGAATATATTTCTTACATTTCATTGCAATTATTTGTTTACCTGTTTATTTTCTCCTGATAGACTTAAGATAAAAATCCTTAAGGATTTCCATTTATTTTTGGATCCTAGCAAAGTAGTACCTGATATTGAATAGGTTGAAGAAATGTTGAATGAATGAATGAATAATGGTTGTTTGAAAACCTGGAAAAAGTAAGCCATCCAGTTATCAGCCAGTAACTATTTTCTACCTTTTATCAGCTATATAAAATATTACAAAAATCTAGTCGTGTTAATTATGTGTTTCAGGATACTGTGCACCCCTTTGTGGAAGTTTCCTTTCAGCACACTGTGTACCAAACCAGTGTTGCAAGTGGATCTCATCCATGCTGGAATGAAGAAATTAAAGTAGATTTTATGTAAGTTGGAGTCCATTTTTCCTCAGCTTCTAAAATAGAGCAGTAACAAAATTATTTTCTTGAGCTGTTTATTGAAAATAATGATGGATATAGGCTTAAGTTTTTAAATTATGAAGTATTTCTTACATAGATATTAATATATATAATGTATATGTGAATGTAAGTTCTGAGGAAAAATGATAAAATGAATACCTGTGTATCTACCATCTAGCTTAAAAAATGGAGTATTAGCAATATTTTTGAAGGCTCCACTGTGCCAATAACTATTTGTATCCCCTTTCTTTCTCCCCAGAGGTAACAACCATGAATTTGTTTATCATTCCCTCTCTTTATGACTTTAAATCATAGGTATTTATCCCTAGCTATGTTTTGTTTACTTGTGGATGTTTTCCAACTTTATGTAAATTGAATGATCTTTTGCAATCTGTTTCTTTACTCTTATTTTGAGAGATTTATCCATATTCATACTTGTAACTATTCCTTCCTTCCTTTATTTTCACTTCTGTATAGTAGTCCACTGTATTAAAATGCCATAATTTATTTATACTTTATCCTGTTGATGCAGATTTGCCTGGTTTTAATGTTTTGCTATTGTAAATAGTATTGCTCTGAACATTCTTGTACTTGTCATCTTGAACACACGTATAAGAGTTTCTTTTTAAGACAGTAGTTCTCAAAGTATTTTGTGCACTGAAATCACCTGTACAGCTTCTTTAAACAGATTGCTGGGCCCAACTCCATAGTTTCTAGTTCAGTAGCTCTGATACATAATTCCATTTCTAACAAGTTCCCAGGTGTTACTGATGCTCCTAGGCAGGGGACACTTTGAGACCCTTTACTCTAGGATCTGTATCCAGGAGTGGAATTGCTTCAACTTTACTAGCTAATGCCAAAGTTTTTTCTAAAGTGATTGTGCCAATCCATACTCCCAACAGCGATATAAAAGTTCCTATTGTGCCACATCTTCAATAATATTTTGTATTTTTAGAATTAATGTTTCTAATACGGTGGATCTAAAGTGATATTCTTATTGTGGTTTAATTTACATTCCTGGATTTCTAATGAGATTGAGTTTCTTTTTTTTTTTTTTCATTTTAAACAAATCGATAGGCTTTAATTTTTAGAGCAGTTTAGGTTCACAGTAAAACTGAGCAGAAAGCACAGAGTTCTTATACATCCTCTCCCTACAACACGCACACACAGCCTCCCTAAAGTGTCAGTGTGGTACATTTGTTACAATCAATGGACCAATGCTGACACATTATCAAAGTCCACAATTTACATTAGGGTTCACTCTTTGTGTTGTACATTCTATGGGTTTTGACAAATGTATAACGACACGTATCCACCACTGTAGTATCATACAGCATAGTTTCACTGCCCTAAAAATGCCCTGTGCTTCACCCATTTATCCGTGCATCCTTCCCCTGGAACCTCTGGCAACCACTGATCCTTTCACTGCCACCATAGTTTTACCTTTTCCAGAGTGTCATTGCATTTCAGGGTTCTCCATAAAAGCAGAACTAACAGGGTGTGTGTGTGTGTGTGTGTGTCTGTTTGACTCTTTACCCTCTGTAATAGGGGTGTGCCTCATCCAATTGGTTGAAGGCTTAACAGAAAGAAGACTTACCCCACTTAGGAAGATGGAATTCTGCCAGCACACTGGCTTCAGACTTGAACTGCAGCTCTCCCCTGGGCTTCCAGGCTGCCAGCTTACCCTGCAGATTTGGGGCTTGCCTTCCCCGACAATCACGTGAGCCACTGTTACAGAGGGTAGTTTGCCTTACTCAACATCTACTGACTTTTTTAATGTGGAAAGAACACTTAACATGACATCTACCCTTTGAACAAGTTTCTAAGTGTGCAATATACTACTGCTGAATGTAGGTAAAAGGTTGTGCAGCAGATCTAGAGCTTATTCATCTTGCTGCCTGAAGTTGTACGCCTTGCTGATTGGTAACTGCCCATTTCCCCTCCCCCCAGCCCCTGGCGACCACCATTCTGCTCTTTCACTCTATGAATTTGACTACTTTAGATGCCACATACAGGTGGAATCATGCAGTCTTTTTATGACTGGTTTATTTCATCTAGTATAATGTCCTCAAGATTCATCCCTGTTGCCCCATATTGCAGAATTCCCTTCTTTTTAAAGGGTGAGCAGTATTCCATATATATACCACATTTTCTTTATCCATTCATCTGTCAACAGACATTTAGCATGCTTCCATACTGTTGTGAATAGTGCTGCAATGAACATAAGAGTGCTAACATCTCTTTGATATTCTGATTCAGTTCTTTTGGATAAATACCTAGAAATGGGATTGCTAGATCATATGGTATCAGTTCTGTTTTTAATTTTTTGAGGAACCTGCGTAACGTTTTCCATAGCAGCTGCACCATTTTACATTCCCACCAACTGTGTGCAGGAGTTCCAGTTTTACACACCTTCACCAGCACTTGTTACTTTATTTTATTTTTTTTGATAATAGCCATCCTAACAATTGTGAAGTGATATCTCATTGTAGCTTTGAATTTCCCTGATTATTACTGAGTGTTTTATTATTAGCAATTTTGAGCATTTTTTCATATATCTATTAGCCATTTGTATGTCATTTTTGGGAAATGTCTATTCAAGTTTTAGTACATTTTAAAAATCAGATTATTAGCTTTTTTACTATTCAGTTGTATGAGCTCTTTATGTATTTTGGAGATGAACCCCCTTATAATATATATGGTTTGCAAATATTTTCTCCCATTCCATAAGTTGACCTTGTACTCTGACGATTATTTCCTTTGCTGTGCAGAATGTTTACAGTTTGATATAGTTCCACTTTTTTATTTTTGCTTTTGTTGCTGTGCTTTGGTATCATGTCCATGAAATTACTGCCACAACCTATGTCATGAAACTTTTCCCCTGTATTTTCTTCTAGAAGCTTTATAGTTTCAGGTCTTACATTTTAAATATTTAACTCATTTTGAGTTGAATTTTGTGTATGGTATAAGATAAAGATCAAATTTGATACTTTTTTTTATTAACATCTTTATTGGAGTAGAATTGCTTTACAATGGTGTGTTAGTTTCTGCTTTATAACAAAGTGAATCAGCTATACCTATACATACATCCCCATATCTCCTCCCTCAAATTTGATCCTTTTGCACATAGTTTTACCAACACCATTTGTTGAAGAGATTGTCCTTTCTTCATTGAGTAGTCTTGGCACCCTTGTCAAAGATCGGTTGACCTGACATAGATGCAAGGATTTATATCTAGGCTCTCTATTCTGTACCACTGGTCTATATGTCTGTTTTTAGGCCAGACTGTTTCGATTACTGTAACTTCGTAATGTATGCATTTTGAAATCTGGATGTGGGATCTCCGGCTCTTTTTTTTCTCAAGGTTCATATTTGATGCTAAAGCTATATAAATAGGCTTTTGTAATTGAAAATAAAGTGCACTGATCAAGACAGATTTAAAATGTAGAACTTAAAATTGTTCTCTAAACTCAATTAGCAATTTTCAGTTGTTACTTCCTATACATCTTTAGCTCTCCCTCGGGTAAAAGGAATATAAAGAACTGTCAACTACATCTGTTATCAAAGTCCTTTCTCTTTTCCTGGCGCCCTTACCCCCTTCTCTTGCCAATCTTGTTCAGCTCCCTCAATTTCTGCAGATTATATGGTTCTTGACTATTTGCATGGTTTCTTGATGGCATCCCTCTGACTTTTTTTTTATCTATGGGTATATGCCCAGGAGTGGGATTGCTAGATCATTTGATAGTTCTATTTTTAGTTTTTTAAGGAACCTCCATACTGTTCTCCATAGTGGTTGTACCAATTTACAGTCCCACCAACAGTGCAAGAGGGTTCCCTTTTCTCCACACCCTCTCCAGCATTTATTGTTTGTATATATTTTGATACTGGCTTTAATGAAAGGTAGCAGTTGTCCTGAAAGCACATAGATTTTCTTATCTTATACTTTATAAAAGAAAATAATGCAGGCAATTTTATAGTCCTTTATGAATAATGCTTTTATAAGATCAATTAAGCATTTAAATATGTTTTTCTTATTTACAGCTTACCAGGACATGATTATAGCGTCTCAAGCTTATCTAAAATAAAAGATAATATATATATCAACATTTTTGATGAAATGATTATTGAAAAACATGAGGTAAAGTAAAATAATTATAATAATCAATGTTGAAATAATTATAAATTCAGACTGAATGAAGTCTATTAACATATTTGTAAATTTGGTTTTAGATACAGTATCTATTTCCAACATTTTCTAAAAAGGATGTGGGGCAACTTGAAATAAAATCAGACATATGACAAGTCAATTCAAAAATAACAGGGATCGGGCTTCCCTGGTGGCGCAGTGGTTGAGAGTCCGCCTGCCGATGCAGGGGATGCAGGTTCGTGCCCCAGTCCGGGAGGATCCCACATGCCGCGGAGCGGCTGGGCCCGTGAGCCATGGCCGCTGAGCCTGCGCGTCTGGAGCCTGTGCTCCGCAACGGGAGAGGCCACAACAGTGAGAGGCCCGCATACCGCAAAAAAAAAAAAGTAAAAAACCAAAAATAACAGGGATCATAAACCACATATAAGAGGAGGAGAGATAAATATACCAAGAATTTGGGAAAAGTAGATTTCTGCAATTGAACCTTACATTTACATGTGAACTTCCTGGTAGCCAAGCTTTAGCGTATTTTTGAAGTTTGCTGCACTAAGCATATTTACTATGATAAAGGTATATACATTAAGATGCTTTACATTGTTTACTGACATGTAGCAAGATATCCAGAAGCAGTGGTTATGAACTGAAGGCAGGAATCTGGGGTATTGGCAGCTTTTTTCAAACTTCAGCCCTTCCCCAGATTCAGGTAAATAGCAACAACAATCCCAGGGCTTGGAAATTGAATACCATGGCTTTCTTGATATTCTTAACAGTTGCATATGATCACTAGAATCTCAAAATTGTCTATTATGACTCTGGACTCCCTGGCATTTGTTCTTCTTAGAAGAGAGAGATCAGATTAAAATGGGAGCCAGAATATACTGCATTTTCTTTTGCAAGGTTTTTACATTTCTAACCTGGACTATCTACAAGTGGACCATCAGATGAATTTTCTAAGGAACGGGCCATGGCAACCTAACTGATACCATTATTTCTTGGCAGTAAGCCAACATGATCCATAATTACAGCAGCAAGGCAAAGGTGGATGGTGGAAAGGTAAAAAATGAAACAGAAAGCAAGATAGTATGTGAGGAAAACTACAATGAATTGTCCTTTTTATCTCCCTTCTTTTATCCTGTCTCCTTACTTCAGACCAGATAATAGTGTATAACTTTAATATTAACAGAAATTCTGAGTTTATGGATTTAAAAGAAGTCACATTAACATAAATAATCTAAGGTCTTACTCTTGTTCCACCCTCTACTCACAGAACCTCCACCAGTCCCACCGAAAATTTTCTGGAAGCCTCCAAGTAGTCCTCATATATGTGCCTAAACATGACTGTTAGCTATAGTCATCCTTCACATTTCGACAGTGTGTGTGTTCTTTTGATTCAGGCTCCACAGCTCTCAAAGCCACTTAAAAGAATCTCACCACCACCACTGTTGACATTGCCCCGATTAGGGTGCCATCATGTGTGCCAAGGGTATTATCTTCCCAATTATCCTTGAGCCCAAAGCTATGAAACTTCAGAATACCCAAGAGGCACTGGATTCTGCACAAACCTGGGAAGAATGGCCCTATTTTCTCTGAATTCATACTACATATTATATATCTAGATCTTAAAGCAATAGTGTTGGTACACAAAATCTCACAGTAGAAGAGCTTCTCCAGCCGCCGACCCTAATCATCAGGGGCCAAACCCAGGACAAGGGACCTAGTGGGGTACAGTGCACAGCAACCCCTTCCATGTCCTCATTGTCCTTTCTCTTCGCCTTGATTCCTAAACTCAGCCCAACTGCTCTCACCTTCCCTAATTACAAACAAAAAAATCCAGTGGATATAAGTACATACTAGTGCTAAAGGGAGGGATGTTGCCTATACTCGTCTTAAACGAGCAACATGCCTGTCCCAAGAGCTATTCTCTAACACCTTTCCTATATTCCCCCATTTCAGCACTTTTGTTGATGAAGTGAAAAATTTTAATGGCTAAAAGTGGAGTGAATCATAGAGTACTGCCAGTGGGGTTGGTCGTGGTGGTAAATGCCAAACTCATTTATGTCTAGTCCCTGCTTCTCTTACTACACATACTTTCTCTAATTTAAAAAATAGGATTATTGAGGCATAATTAGCATATAATAAACTTCACATAATTAAAGTGTATACTTTGACAAGTTTTTTTTGGGCCTCTCACTGTTGTGGCCTCTCCCGTTGCGGAGCACAGGCTCCGGACACGCAGGCTCAGCGGCCATGGCTCACGGGCCCAGCCGCTCCGCGGCATGTGGGATCCTCCCGGACCGGGGCACAAACCCGTGTCCCCTGCATCGGCAGGCGGACTCTCAACCACTGCGTCACCAGGGAAGCCCCTTTGACAAGTTTTGATGTATATATACCCATGAAACCATCATCAAAGTCAAGATAATGAACATATCCATCACTCTCAAAAGTTTTCCCCTGTCCTGTTAGAATACCTCCCTCCTTCCTTTCCTTCCTCCCACCCCAGGCAACCACTGATCTGCTTTCTGTAACTATAGTTTACATTATCTGGAATTGTATAAAAATGGCATCATACAGCATGCACTTTTTTCCCCTTGGTCTGGCAACTTTCACAGAAAAATTATTTTGAGATGTGTCTCAGTTGTTTTATTTATCAACTAGTTCATTAATTTTTACTGTATAGTGGTAGTCTATTGAACACATACATTCTGTTGTATGTTTAAATATTCAGCTGTTGATGGATATTTGGGTTTTCTTTGGGGGTGGCTATTATAAATAAAGCTGCTATGAGCATTTGTGTATAAGTCCTTGTATGGACAAATGCTTTAATTTCTCTTGGGCAAATACATAGGAGTGAAATGGCTGGATCATATGGTAAGTAGACATTTAAGAAACTGCTAAACTGTTTTTCCAAAGTGACTGTACCATTTTTTATTTCCACCAGCAATGTATGAGACTTCTAGTTCTTTCACAGTCTTACAGACAAGTGGTCAGACTTAACAATTTTAGCCACTCTAGTAACCGTGCGGTTGTATCTCATTGTAGTTTTAATTTGTATTTCCTAATGACTAATGATGGCGAGCACTTTTCCATGTATTTATTTGCTATCTGAATATCTTCTTTGGTGAAGTGTCTGTCCAAATCTTTTGTCTATTTTTCTAATTGGGTTATTTGTTTTCTTATTATTCAGTTCTGAGGATTCTTTACATATTCTGTATACAAATCCTTTATCAGATATATGATTTACAAATATTTTCTCCCGGTACATAGCTTGTCTTTTCATTTTCTCAACAGTGCCTTTTGAAGAGCAAAGTTTTAAGTTTTGATGAAGTCAAATTTTTCAACTTGCTTTTGGTGTCATATTTTTTAGCTCTGTTTTTGCTTTATATATTTTGTAACTCTTTATTAGGTGCATGTACTTTTTTTAATTTTTGAATTTTATTTTATTTATTTTTTTATACAGCAGGTTCGTATTAGTCATCAATTTTATACACATCAGTGTATATATGTATATATGTCAATCCCAATAGCCCAATTCATCCCACCCCACCCCCCTGCCACTTTCCCCCCTTGGTGTCCATACATTTGTTCTCTACATCTGTGTCTCTATTGCTGCCCTGCAAACTGGTTCATCTGTACCATTTTTCTAGGTTCCACATATATGCCTTAATATACGATATTTGTTTTTTTCTTTCTGACTTACTTCACTCTGTATGACAGTCTCTAGATCCATCCACGTCTCAACAAATGACCCAGTTTCATTCCTTTTTATGGCTGAGTAATATTCTGTTGTATGCATGTACCACATCTTCTTTATCCATTCGTCTGTTGATGGGCATTTAGGTTGCTTCCATGACCTGGCTATTGTAAATAGTGCTGCAATGAACATTGGGGTGCGTGTGTCTTTTTGAATTATGGTTTTCTTTGGGTATATGCCCAGTAGTGGGATTGCTGGATCATATGGTAATTCTATTTTTAGTTTTTTAAGGAACCTCCATACTGTTCTCCATAGTGGCTGTAGCAATTTACATTCCCACCAACAGTGCAAGAGGGTTCCCTTTTCTCCACACCCTCTCCAGCATTTGTTGGTTGTAGATTTTCTGATGATGCCCATTCTAACTGGTGTGAGGTGATACCTCATTGTAGTTTTGATTTGCATTTCTCTAATAATTAGTGATGTTGAGCAGCTTTTCATGTGCTTCTTGGCCATCTGTATGTCTTCTTTGGAGAACTGTCTATTTAGGTCTTCTGCCCATTTTTGGATTGGGTTGTTTGTTTTTTTAAATTGAGCTGCATGAGCTGTTTATATATTTTGGAGACTAATCGTTTGTCTGTTGATTCATTTGCAAATATTTTCTCCCATTCTGAGGGTTGTCTTTTCGTCTTGTTTATAGTTTCCTTTGTTGTGCAAAAGCTTTTAAGTTTTATTAGGTCCCATTTGTTTATTTTTGTTTTTATTTCCATTACTCTAGGAGGTGGGTCAAAAAAGATCTTGCTGTGATTTACATCAAAGAGTGTTCTTCCTATGTTTTCCTCTAAGTGTTTTATAGTGTCCGGTCTTACATTTAGGTCTTTAATCCATTTTGAGTTTATTTTTGTGTATGGTGTTAGGTTTTATTATATAATCTTTATCACAGTCTATCTTTATATAATATTATGCCACTTCATATATAGTGTAAGAACAGGATATTACTATACTTCCATTTCCCCTCCTGTGCTTTGTGTTAGTGTTATCATACATTTTCCTTATATGTATGTCATAAACTCCACAACAGGTCATTATTATTGCTTTAAATAGTCAATTATATTTTAAAGAAATTTTTTAAAGGGAGAAAAAAAACTTTTCTATTTACTCTTTGGTTTCTTTTTAAAAAGGGAGAGAATTTTTTATACTTACCTACATGTTTGTGTGAAATTATCCATCACATGATATAGAATGAGTAATAGAAAAATTATTTATTTTAATAGGATCACAGTTTCAAGAGCTGCAGTGGTCATTCATATATAAGAAAGAATTGGCTTGGATCCATTGTCTTCCCTTTCTCTGCTCTCCTGCAACAATCTGAGGTAATAGAAGATGATTCTTTGCTAATTATTCTGAATTTTTGTCTCTGGCTAATAGAAATACCTGTGTCTTTGAGTCAGATTCTGACTGGCAGGTTGATAAGTCAGTCAAAATGATCCTGTATTCGACTGCCCCATAGATGTTGGAGTATTTGAAGGTTTTAGCTGTCTCTGGAATAGGAGACACCCACAAATTTATTTCATATATTTTTAGAGTGTTTGTTGATGAAGGAAAGGACAGGTAGCCTTAGGTCTTAAAGCAACATTCATATTTGCTCATAATAGTTTTGTAAGACCAGATTCATAAATATTCTGATTAATGACATTGCTTTGTAACCATGGGTTCCAGGAGTTTCAGCTCCTCAAACACTGTTTATTGATAATGGTGAGACTGATGATTAGCATCTGTGTCTGTGGTACCCCCAGAGGGCTCTGCTGTTGGGTTTTGCAGCAAGAAAATGCCTACATGGCCAGCAAAATATAAAAAGCCCATTCTAGATTTCATTCGGGGCCCTGTTACTTACAGAGACATGCCAGTTACAGATGATTCAGAAATGAATTTTCTACCTCAAGGAGTTCACTGTCTATAGAAGAAAACAACCATTTCAGTACAACATGGTAATGCTGTAGGGCTTTGATAGGGGCATGAGATTGGTACTATGAGAACACTGAGTAAGGAGTACCCTACCCTTCCTTGTTTGGAGGGGGAAGCAAGAGGGTGTTCAGAGGGGTTCGGGGTAGGTAAGAAGGGAATGAGGAGGAGGATGAAAGATCAGGGGAATATTTACAGAGGAGATAACTTTTAATCAAGTCCCTAAAGATGCATTTATCAAGCACACAAAGTCATTTGACTCAGAAGGATTTATGTGTCTATCAGTTAGTACTGTATTCAGTCATATGCAACAGAAAACCTGACTAACAGTGGCTGATGTAAGAGGTCTATTTATCTCACAAAAAGGAAGTCTAGATGCCAGTGCATCTGCTCAAGAATATCATCAAGGATCCAAGCTACTTTTGTCTTCCTGTTCTACTCTCCTTATCATGTGACTTTCATCCTCATAATTGCACCTCCAGCCTCATATTCATGCTGCAGCCAGGAGGTGGGGTGAAGCAAGAAGGGGCAGTGCCTGTATCAGGAAAACAGACACTTCCCCAGAAAACCTCTCAGACTTCTTGCATTTTACTTATGTGACTTGGTCACTACGTGGCTGTCATGTTACCACCTGAAACTGTTGGTACGAAAGGAGAAGAGAATGGAGGAGAATAGAAACGTCTGCGTATTATGCAATCACAGGATGTCATGAGGGAGCACGTTGAAAATACAAGTGCTGCAAATAAAGAGCAACGGAGATTTTAAATTGTTGGAGGTATAGGGCTTCCTATGTTTGTAAATCCCTGCAGGTGTTTCTCAGTCTCAGGCCAGATGCTAGGATAGAGAAGTAGTTAAGAATGTGAGCTTCAAAAGGGGACCAACCGGGCTTCCCTGATGGCGCAGTGGTTGAGAGTCCGCCTGCCTGCTGATGCAGGGGACACGGGTTCGTGCCCTAGTCTGGGAAGATCCCACATGCCGCGGAGCAGCTGGGCCCATGAGCCATGGCCGCTGAGCCTGCGCGTCCGGAGCCTGTGCTCCGCAGCGGGAGAGGCCACAACAGTGAGACGCCCGCGTACCGCAAAAAAAAAGGTGGACCAACCTGGGTTGTAATCCCGGCTCTACTACTCATTAGTTTTGTGATCTTGCAGAAATTACTTACATGCTCTGAGCCCCAGTTTCCTTATCTATAAAATGGAGATAAGAGCGGTGTCTACCTTATTGAATAATATGATCTATATCAAGCACTTGGCAGAATGCCTTGTACATAGTAAGTGCTCAATAACTATTAGTTATATTAGTATTATTAGTTATTATTGTAAATTATCTCCTCCCAAACATGCGCGTGCACACACACACACACACACACACACACAAAGATCACTCCTCCAGTGGACTTTGGGTCATCCTTCCTGCTGTTACATTTCTTTTCCTCTTTCCAGACCCAATGCAAAATGTATCATGGTCTTTTAGCATTTTCTCTGAGCTTAAATTAGATCTTCTAAGAGCTCTTATCACTCTGGTCCATTAACTTGCTTCATTGTTTCATCCCTTTCTTACTTCTGCCTTCTCCACGTACTACATATTAGACAGGGACCCAGGGTGTCAAGGTTGCCTGTGAACAAATCATCATGGAGAACCTTACCATCCTTGTGCAAGTACCTATTAGTAGAATCAGCATGAACCCATGCAAGCCTGTTTCCTGCAATGGAAAAGACTGAGCTGAGCTATACTATATTTGACTGATGTTTATTTTCATCATGCAGAATCCATTATACTGATATACTCTTTCAGATTAGTGGAACATTTCAAGTAAATATTCCACCAGTTTTGCTTGGGTATACTTGGAGTGAGACTTATGTGTCTCCTAAAGAAGATTATAATGGACAGAATTTAAAAGAATGTACCTTCTTAAATATTTTTGCTACTATTGAACCTCAAATATCATTTGCCATCTGTAATCCAGAACTAAACAAGGTAGGTTTTACACTGAATTATTCTCATATATACTATCAAAGAAGTGTTAATTTCAAAGCTGACAAAAATGAATGTTGGTTCTTGATATTTTCCTGTGGGGACAATATAGTACAATGTTGAAATATTTTAAACTTGATTCTAGTTTTCAGGTCAAATAGATGTTTTGGAGAGAGCACAGATTTTTAAAAAAAATTGTAAGGCATTATTTCCTGAACGAAGAATCACAACTACTGTTTTTAATGATGAAGGGATACAGATCTTAGTAACAAGATATATCAAGGCATTGAATCCACCTCAACAACTCCTGGATATATTTCTTCATGATTCTAATGCAACACTTGTAAGTTATATTTATTTTAGTAACTTTATTGTGATATTCGTATACCATACAATTTGCCCTTCCAAAGCATATAATTCAATGGCTTTTAGTATATACACGGAGTTGTGCAACCATCACCACAGTAAATTTTAGAACATTTCGATCATTCCAAATTTATATTTATTTTAACTTGTTTACTTTTTATTATTAACTTTGAGTATAACTTTCTTATTAAAATTACTTTACCTTCAGAGACAGTTTCCTGAGAGAGAAACCATCTATGTTGCAATGTGTCCTCTTGAGCACCAGATGGAAGAAAACATTTCCTGATCCCCTTCACTTCTGCCCACTTGTACTAGAGAGTCACTGTTGCCACACCAGTTCACGTGACCATATCAGCTTCACAACTTTTCTGTCAAACTTTGAAAAATGACACAGAAAAATTCCTTTGACTTCCAGGCAAAATTAAAAGTTATGTTTCTAAAGGAGTTGTGTCCTTCTAAGGATTGCTTCTTGTTGTATGTGGGAGTGAAGAAACTATGTTTTTTTGTTTTATTTATTTTTGGCTGCCTCGGGTCTTCATTACTGCACACAGGCTTTCTCTAGTTGCGGCGAGCGGGGGCTACTCTTCGTTGTGGTGTGTGGGCTTCTCATTGCGGTGGCTTCTCTTGTTGCAGAGCACGGCCTCTAGGAGCGCGGGCTTCAGTAGTTGCAGCACGTGGGCTCAGTAGTTGTGGTGCACGGGTTTAGTTGTTCTGCAGCATGTGGGATCTTCCCGGACCAAGGATCAAACCCGTGTCCCCTGCATTGGCAGGCGGATTCTTAACCACTGTGCCACCAGGGAAGTCCAACTATGTTACGTTTTGCTCTGTAAACCGCCAACATAACACTTCCCACCCCATCCTTATGTGGCTTTATGCATATCTGTTATTTACCAGCTGACAAAAGAGACATGTACCTGTATTCATTATGGACTCAGAAGAGAATGTAGCTTCTTCCACTTTGAGAAACGAAAATGTGAAATCAGAGATCTAGTCTCCCGTTGAAGAAAAAAATAAGCCTTGCAGACACCTTTACTTTATAAGGTTGGAACAGCAGCACCATCCATGAAATACAAACCACAAATTTTACTGTTTCTGAAGTTCCTATATTGTTATTAATTTTGGTCTTAAGTTGATAGATTCCACAGAAGGTGATAAGTATCTTTTACCTCTTCCTCCATTAGAAAATTAGGTTAATAATGGATTTCTTGATCAAGAGCATCACCACTTACTAAAACGTACATGGAGAGAATAATCAATAAACAGGCTTTCTAGGATCTTTTTTTTTTTAAGTCTTCTGCAACATTTATTGATAAACAGGAAAGGGGTTTTATTTACAGTTTTAAAGCTCTTTTTTGTCACTATTAGTAATTTTCTATCTATGTATGGTAATATCCAGTTTTAAAAATACTTTATGATTTAAGACTTTAAATCATAACATGTCTGTTTAGCTGATTAGTTCTCCCCTATACTTCTAAAAGAGAAATTGTACAGTACAAGAGTCATTCATTGGGATTAGACTTATTAATCTAGTTACCTACTAGTTTGACATCTTAGGAAGGAGGTAATTGTTTTTTTTTAATGATGGATAAACTTGTGCTGGTGTTTTGGATCTTATGATGCTGAGCATGTTCTGCACTGGTGCTAATGTTTAACATAATTTTATATTTACAAACATACCCGCTACCCAGAGGCAAGTATTAATTTAGTCCATATGGACTACTGACCCCTCTTGAGACTGCAACATACATACTCCTAAACACACTCATACATAGTGTGTTTAGACTTTAAAGTATCTTAACCCATTTCTGGACACGAATGTGTTGTAAACCTCCTGATTTCTAGCAACATAAAAAAAAACACTGTTATTAAAAACACTTCACAAGTCATTGTCAGCCATTGCTGGCATTCTGTCACTAGAGAATACACAGCAATATCTGGTATGTTGCAAGCTTTCAAGATAGCCTGGTTTTTAAAAGTTGGTCCATTAGTTGTATCTGATGGATGTAAATTTGCCTTCTAGTTCACTTTGTGTCAAGAGCTAAAACTGTGAACTTTCTCTTATTGGTGGGTAATAACTGAAAATAAAGATTTTATTTTCATGAAACAAAAAGAAAAAATAAGCTTTGATTAAAGGGCATCTATGAAAAATCATTTACACCTTTTATTTATTCAGGCTTGATTGAGTCAATTGGCTCTCCTCAGAAAATTTGTATTATTTCCCAGTATAAAGCTCTTACCTGGATTCTTTAAGCTAAAATCAAAAGTCCTAGTTTAGATCACCTTTTGCCACACTCTGCTTTTCCATTACGTGTTTCTTCTTGCCTGTTTCCTGACACCGAAAGTCCAAGGAGATAATAATGCTCTCAGATTTCTTTCAAGGACAATCTTTGCCTTTTTAAAAAAGCATAAATCCTAGCTCCTTTGCTTATCAAGGATTGTGAACCATGCTTAATTAATTGCATGAAGTCAGAAACGTGACCAGTGTAGGAAGTCATAATAGTGCATAAATGGTAGCTATTGTAAATCAGTGAAAATGTTGGTGAACTTTCTGTGTTAGCTCATTGTTTATTTGTATTCCTTTCTTCTTTCCTACTCTAGTCCGAGTCCTTATCTCCAGCCCTATAGGGGGAACAATCCACAATAGGACTTCTGTTGTTGGAAAAAGTCAGCTGCACCAATAACTTCTTGCTGCAGCAACTTATAACTAGTTTTTATTAATAAAAATATTTCTGTTCGATTTTGAACCTAAAAGTAAATCCAACTTTTGCTATTCTTCAACATCTTTTTTCATTTTTTAAACAGTTATACTTTAAAGTATACATGTAATGTATCGTGTTTAAATTTTTTACTTATTACAATGAAATGTACTGGTTAACATGCATGCTCTGAGGTCACGCTAACTTGGGCTCATTCCCAGAGACCCATAAATTGTGTTAGTGTGTGACCCTGAGCAAGTTATCTTAGCACCTAAGCTTGTTTCTTCTTTGTAAAATAAAATTAGTAATAGTGTGTACTTCGTAGGCTTGTAGGACACACACTATGTGATGACAGTGCGTGTAAAGCACTGTGCTTGGTGACAGGCGTAGAGTATGCTCTCAGTAACTGTTAGTTAATATTATTTTAGGACCTCGTTGCTCGCTTTGTATCTTTGATTCCTATTATGCCTGATACACTGGATGAAAATGATGGTTTTGATATATGGATGACATCAGAGGTAACAAATTACATTTTATAATTTAAATGTATAGTATTTCTTACTTGCTTTTCTTTTAAAAAAACTTTTAAAAAATATTATGCACTTACGTAGTAATTTGCTTCGTGCAATTTGAAGGCAATTGATAATTTAATCCATCATTTTCAGCTCTATAACGATCCGTAAAAATAATTCTTAAAGACCAAAATTCTTATTCAACATTTTAAGTAGCTCATAATATTGAGATTCAACGGGAATTCCAGGAGTACAATATTATGACGTTCTCCAGAGAGAAATATGGCTTGTTCACTATAGAGGTGGTCAGACCCTGAAGTCTAGCAGAAATACCACCACTTCCCAGAAGCTTTCCCCAGTTTTCCCACATCTGAATGAAGAGCTTGTATAGCAGTGCTCTTCCTTGGCACTTGGATTAAAATTGTCTTTAGTCTGATTTCCAAGTAAAATACAGGCCCCATGCAATATTTGGGACATATTTATACTAAAAAACTACTTGTTTATCTGAAATTCAAATTGAACTAGGCATCCTATTCCCCGCCCCCCTCCACAAGTGTGGCAGCCCTAATTAGAGCACATTTTCCATTCCACCTTAAATTATATTTAGTTGCTTATATACTGGCCCTATACCCACACACTGTACATATACATCCCAAGTTTAATCTCCTTGAATGATAAGGAAGACTTGATTCTTATTTATTTTTATATTCGTCACTTGTACGTACTTTAAATTTAGCAAGTATTCAATATTTTTAATGGAAAATACCAGCATGATGGGAGCCTAAGAGAAGGACACTCTCCATCTGGAACTGATAGTCCTGGCACTTATCTAGAATGTTTTAGAGGTTAGATTTTTTAGCTGAAATGGACTTAGCGGGCACAGGACTAACTTAATATGTCAGCTACCCTGCCTTCTGCTAAGTGGGAGTAAGAGAGATACAAGCACGTGGTTTGTTTCAGGATCCAGTGATTCAAATCTGGTAAAACTCAAAGAGGTGTCAGTTAACTCTAGATTCTTCTTAGACTCTTCAAACTAATCAGAATGTGTTCAGGGGTATTACGATCCTGCAGAACATTGAAAGATAGCCTCTAAAGTAGCTGAAAATAACCATAAAATAACCATTCAGGCAAATACTAGTGCTCCCGAGTGCCCTCCAATCCAAACAATACCCATAATCCACAGGTTACCACAGTCATAGGCTTCCTCTTGGCTAATGTCTTCCCATTGACATGAACTGTTTGGACTTGGGATACCCATGAGTGAATGACTAATTAGATTGTCACAAGACAAGAGTTATTTCTCCTACCCAACATACAGTCTTGGAGTCAAACAAACCTTGGTTCAAATCCTACTTCAACCATCTGATAGCTGTGTGACCTAAGATAAGTTATTTAGCTGCTTTGGACCTCAGTTTCCTCATCTGTGTCATACAGGGGTTTTGAAAGGATAGGCACCTGGAATGCAGTATGTCCGTTAGCTACTCTCATCCATTCCCTCCTTCTCTTATGAAATCCAGTCGGGGGAACCTCCTTGGCCTGACATTGAAGACTGCTCATAATCTGCTCTTCATTCTCCTGTTCACACACATCTTTCAGAAGAGCCACGTTACCATCCTCCCTAGCCTCCATCCCTCACCATCACATTCAGCCGGTGTGTACTGATGTGGCCATATCAGTTGTTGAAACATTGAAATGCTTCCAGACTGGTAAATAGTCACTCCAAGGGCTCCTGAGCACCCCTTCCCCAAGCTCCCTGACCACCACAGCCCTTTCTCTGGGACTAATGAAATGGAAGCACACGTGCAGTCTAAATGGTGCAGCCGCTACTCAGCAATAATACATCATTGCCGTATGAACATTTGGGCCTGTACGTTTTGTTAGAGCCTTTGATTTTTTCAAGCCAGAAATCCAGAGTTTTATATGAGATCTTCCAATTTTTAAAAGCATTTCGGGGCCAAACAAAACACACCTATCAACTAGAACTAGGTTACAGGCCACTGGTCTGCCACCTCTGCTGTGCTTTTTCTCTCCTGCTACCACTGCTTTACTAGGCACCCTGTATGTGATTACACCCAGCCCAACTGTTAAGCTCTTTCAATTAAAGAAGTTTCCATCACTCTTTCTGATTGGGCTCCAACTCAGATCTCTTCCTCTCTTTCAGTTGAGAGCACTATGTTGGTACAGGACAGAGTGCAGCTCCATTGACCAAAGGATCCCTTCCTCCAAAAACACTATGTGATTTCCCATCAGGTGAAGTTCCTTAAAATATCAGCCAAGATATCCCTGTTTTCCTAGGGTATTTGTCTCAAACAAAAATGCTCCATTTTGGAGGATAAAATTATTGGGTCACTTACACAGTATCCATATTAATTATCCCATGATAAAGGTGATCCTTATGTTCCAAGTTAATGTTCTCTCTTTCTAATGCCCTAGTGTTTTAACAGGCAAAGGGTGCTGGAGCTTTCGGCTTTGCAGTCATCTTAGTGACCTGGCAAGAATGTGTGTGTGAGGGTTTGGAGGGACTCTACATCTGTTGAATGCTTGCATTACTCAACTTTCTCTCCTCCCCTCCTTTTTTGTGTCCTTGTTGCTTTTGTTTTGCCTTAGCGCTGCATCAGTTTGGCTATTGGAAATAAGGAGGAGCATGCCATACTTCTCTGTAATTTCTTCCTGTATTTTGGAAAGAAAGCTTTGGTCCTCCTAGGAACCTCGATGTTGGAAGTAAGTGTTGGACTTAATATTTAAATAGTGTAAACAAAACTAATTAGCTTTTAGCTGCAAGTTTAAAAGACTTCAGCCCCAAGTTTCCTTCTTTTCACAAGCTAATTAGGAAATTTCCTAGGCGAACAATTATTTACTTAGGAGGATAATGTTCGTTCATCAAAATTTCTACAATGTAAAGAATGACTTCCTTTTGTTTTTCTTCTTCGTAAAGTAGTACAAATAATAGTGCTACTTCATGGAGCTACTAAAAATATTAAATTACATAGTAAATAGCACTGGGGACAGCACCTGGTTTATGTGGAAAATACTCAACAAAATGGTGGTGGTAGGTGATGTAATAATAGTTACAGTAGTAGTTATAGTGGTTGTTAAGCATCATCACCACCATCATCTTTATGTGTCCCTAACACTATATTTTAAGATCCTTAAGAAGTACTTCTTCCTGTTTTACACTGCTCAATTTTTAATCGTGTAAGAAGTGGGCCAGAAATTTATGTTAACCTACCTGAAAATTTTACAACTTATATACACCTGCCTTCAAGCCTCCAGAAAGCTGTCTTCTTTTTGATGTTTCTATTTCTACTATGAATATCTTGATAAGTGTCAAAAACTTCCAGTCCTGTTTTATGGTTTTTGTCATGATCATTTATTTCTCTATATTCCCTTAATTTCCCCATATGATCCCCCGCTGTAGTTTTGAGTGCCACTAGATGGCAGTAAACAATATTTCAACGAACATTTTTACAGTTTTACCTCTGAGTCAACACTGGGTGGCAGCAGTCATCTGTGCCTTTCACCTCTGCTACTGGTTGAGGTGAAGCCTCTTTACTGTAAAGATGAGCACAGTGATAAAGAGCAAGAGCTTTGGAGTTAGGGAAACCACGCTACACAGCACACTGTTAAAAGTAGAGATTTGGGGCTTCCCTGGTGGCGCAGTGGTTGAGAGTCCGCATGCCGATGCAGGGGACACGGGTTCGTGCCCCGGGCCGGGAAGATCCCACGTGCCGTGGAGCGGCTGGGCCTGTGAGCCATGGCCGCTGAGCCTGCGCGTCCGGAGCCTGTTGCTCCGCAACGGGAGAGGCCACAACAGTGAGAGGCCCGCGTTACTGCAAAAAAAAAAAAAA
>NW_020172365.1:95832-118319 GCF_003031525.2 Neophocaena asiaeorientalis asiaeorientalis
TAAAAAAAAAAAAAAAAAAAAAAAAAAAGTATAGATTTGGAGATCAAAGAGGATTTTAAAAGCCAGAAATGACGTTTACTAACTGTACGATCTCAGCCTTATTTCTCTGCGCCTCATTTATCTCCTCCCCGAAAAGGAGTAATTCCATTTACTGTTACCCTAGACAAGCTTCATGCGAAAGATGGGCATGACAATCATCCCTGCCTCACAGAATTTGGAATTCATGTGAGAAGATTAGTGTGAGCGCTGAGTACAGTAGCTGGGGTACTCAATAAATGTTAAGTAGTCATTATTATTGTTACCTGAAATTTTTATTCTTTGCTAAATAAGAAAGGTTTATACTTCAAAAGTATGTGCAGAGCAAAATAATCACATAATGGCTACTTTTATTCCTCAGGTGCTTTCCTGTGTAATTTCTCTCTGGCCTCTAACTCTGTATCTTGCTCACAAAATTAATTTTATGGCTTTTCAACTTCACTTGGCTTTTCAGAGAGGCAAAATTCCATTCCCTAACTCTGCACGGTGTTCACCCTTGGTCTCCAGGTATATTCCACATAAAGCAGGGCTAATCCATATAGCACCTTTGTGTGAATTACACGAAAGCGCCCCTACCTCAAAACCCTTTACTACTGGCTATTGGGAATTGGTCATAATGTACTGATTTTGTTAGAACAACATATTTTATTGCTATGAGGGTACACCCTTCAGGACCATACGTGGCAGCACTAGCTCAGAAGTTCTCATTTGAATCCTCATGCTAGCCTGGGCCTGAGGATTTCAGTTGCTTTGGTTTTATCCTTTTCAAAAAAATTGTAAAGGTCCTAAAAAAGGCTTTTAGAAATCAGAGATAGCAGGGAGTTCCCTTGTGGTCTAGTGGCTAGGATTTTGGGCTCTCACTGCCGTGGCCCAGGTTCAATCCCTGGTCAGGGAACTGAGATTCCGCAAGCTGTGCGGCAAGGCAAATAAATAAATGAGTGAAATCAATCATCCACCAAAAATGACTTTAACTCTTTCTTCGTACAGGGACATGTGGCTTATGTATTAACGCCAGAAACTGATGAATATTTGCTTTGGAATCCATTAACTGGGCAATATCATAAGCAGTTTGACCCATTTTGTCCCTTACAAAGTGTAGATTGTTTGTTTGATGGTGAAAATGTAAGTATATGGCGGGGGGCGGGGGGGGGGGGGGATCTTGGGTTATCTCCTCAAGAGTTAAACCTGTGGTTCTGTACACTGACCATATATTAGAATCATGTGGGAACTTGGAAGAAGCTATAGATGTTCAGTTAGAATCCCTGGGGTGTAGGGCCAGGGGAATCTTTTATCCCCAAGGCTCCTTGACGTGATTCTGCAGTGCCTCCGAGGTTGAGAACCAGCGAGCAGTCTAGCGTGCACACACCCCTGGAATCTCTGTACCTCCTGCCTCAGAACCATCCTTGGCTTCTGCCACTTCATTGGGGAGTAGGACTGTAAAATTTTGCTCCGTCCGAACCTACTATGGGCTTCGTACTCCTGTGGGCCTCTACTGATTTTATGTTGATGTATTAATAGGTCTGGTTTAACATTCAGCAAAATAATTCACCAAGGGCTGTATATTTTGACTATTCAAAGGAAAGTTTCTGGAAACAGTTGCTTCCAAAAAATTATCAAGGGACGAAAGCACAAAGCATACAGGTAAATTATACTTTTCCAGGTGTGTCTCTATGAAAGTTACCATTGGTTCTAATCTTAGGAATTGTGACAGCTCTTATTATGTTTATACAGCTGATTGCTTATTGAATTATTTGGCAGTGTTAATAAAACCTAGTTTTCTCTGCCCTCCAGCCTGAGTTTGGGCTATTGTGATCCTTTTTCTCTACTTGCAGAAAAGAGGAATTGAGAAGAAGGTATCATCTTAATTGTGAATTTAGGTTTTAAAATAAAAATTTTTAAATGTTCATCATGAAACATAAAAAATAATGTCAAGATGGTGTAATAGGTTCTTACTTTGACCTAGCCCTTCTACTACATATCCATAACAATGATAAAGTATAAAAATTGAAAAACAGAAGGCTTATCTGGGCTCCAAACCATGATAGGTATCTCATGGAATAGAAGCAGGACAGAAACACTAGCAGTGAGTGGGGCCCAAAGAGGACGGCACCAAGGTCTGAAAATGCTTCATGAAACCCAGAGAACCAGAGCCAGTCTCACTTTTTGAAGCCAGGGACTGTGTTGCAGCTCCCCTACTTTGCTACTCTTGAGAGAAGATGGGAAAGAAAAGCAGCAGACTCACTGCCTGGGGCTCAGGAGGTAAGAGACCAAAGTACAGAGCTGAGAATCAGGAACCAACCTAATCACCAGATGGCTTGTCCAGGGGATCTATGATGTACTCACTACTGCTTTGGGAAGGCACCCAAATTCCATTTCGACAGCTGTTTCTGGATTGAGAGCCATGGTATGGCAGTGTGCAGGCAACTGCAAAATTCAAAAACTAGGAGCTATGACCCAGAGGAAGAAAGAGAGGGGGGATGAGAAAAAGGACAATGGAAAAATAGGAAGAAGACACTTCAAAGAAGCAGAAACTCTAGGGCTCAACGTCACTCATAACGAGGGAAATACAATTTAAAACAATAAAACACTATTTCACATGTAGAAGATTGGCCAAACTTTTTTAAAAGTGTGATCACATCTAGTATTGGCAAAGAGGCAGAGAAATGGTGGGAGTGTGAATTGCTATAAACACTTTAGAAAGCAATATGGTAAGGTTGGTAAAGCTGAAGAAACTCAGCCTCTGATCCACCAGTTCATCTTCTAAGTATATACCCTAGAGATACACGCACAGGGAGACAAGTACACGATGGTCATTACTGAATTGCTTGAAATAGCAATAAATAAATAAATAAAAGGAAACAATTCATCAACCAGAAAATGGGCACATGAGTTATGAATACTCCTACTATAAAATATTCTATACAGCAGTTAAAAAAAAGAATATATGAAACTACTTTACTGTAGTTCTCAACTTGGCTGTACATGCATTGTATCAGAATGTCTGAGGGAAGAGCCCACGCATTGGTATTACTTAAAGCTCCCCATGTGATCCCACATGCAGCCAAGGTTGAGAACTACTGACCTAGAGCCACTGTTATCAACATGAATGAATATAAAAAATGTAATGTTAAGCAAAGTAAAGAAGATGTGAAACGACACGCTTATATGAAGTTTGAAAAATATATGTTGTTTACGTATATAGAGATATATACTGATAGTGTAAAAGCTTGCATGGGAATGATAAACACCAAATTTAGGGTAAAGTTTACCTTTGGAAAGAGGGAAAAAAAAGAATGATATCAGGGAGCAGTATACAGAGTACTTCAAATCTATCTGTAATGTTTTACGTCTTTAAAAAATACCTAGAACAAGTATGGAAGAAGGCAAAGATTAGATATAGCTTGGTGGTACGTATGTTGGGTGGATGTTCATTACATTATTCTCAGTGCTTTATCTGAGAATGTTTGACATAGTTCATAATATCAAAAAGAAGGAATGGTGGTTGTGGGGAGAAAAATCAAACAGTATCAAAGTGTAAAAAGTGAAGAGTTTCTCTCCTCTTCAACATCTTTTTCCCACTTTCTAAGAAATAGCCACTGTTGGTAGCTTCTTGTGCATCCTTCTGAACGTTCTCCTTGCAGATGTTTGTAAAGTCCTTATAAGGAAGGGGAAATGTGCTTATCTCTCTTGAGCAAACCACATTTGTGGCATCCACAGACCTTGCTTGCTTTTCCCATCCCAAAGTTGTGACCAAAGTATTGCTGCCTCCTAGGGGGGAGAATGATATATTTAGAGTTGAGGTTTTTTGTTTCTATTAATCATTCTCTTATTAATTCAGGTAATGTGTATTGAGTGCTGCAGCGGGCCACCACTGTTTTAGGTATAGGTACCACAAGGAAAAAGACATGTCTCAGTGCTCTTGGAGCTTGTGTTCTAGAGGAGGAAACAGAAGGAAACGAGCACTTGCTGTACAGAGCGATAAATGCTATTATAGAAGAAATGAATGTGCTTTGGGGAGCACTCAGCAGGAGGCCTGAGGTGAAGGGGAGTTGCAGGGGCTTCCTGGGGAAAAAAGTGATGACTAGCCGAGTGAAGAAGGGTGAGCAGGAGCTGGTCTAGATGGAAGTTAAGGAGGAGAATGGTCCTAGCACAGAGCGGGGACAGCAGGCATGAAGACCTGCAGTGGCAAGCAGATGTCTGTCGAGGAGCTGAAAGGCCAGCCTGGCTGCTGCTAAGGAGTGAGCAGAGGACAGTCAGAAGCCAACATCACCAAGGCAAGGGCTGCCATAATCAAAATTATATTTTTAAAAGCCACTAAACCCTTTGTCAAGTTGAATATATAATTATAAAACTCAGAGTTGCATTTGACTTGTATCCCTACTGATTTCTTTCCTGTGGGTTAATGGCCCTTGATCTTCTGCCTTGTCGCACACATACCGGAATAAACCACTATCTGTGGTGAACACTGTTGTCGTTTTTTTTTCTTAATCGCAATTGAGAACACAAATTTGAGTGTGTATGATGAGAATATGGGTATTCAGAGATGGAGTTAACAGGGAAATCCTCTCGAAGTTTTAAAGGATATGAATTCCCTGAAAGGGGCCTTTGCCTGAAAAGAAAATAGACTAACACTCCATAAACTTATCAAGTCAACATAACCCAGGCCTCTTTTTCAGGCCTGAAAGTGGCCTAACTAATCCGTAAGGGTTGCCAGGATAGGGGTGCAGGGGATTGTTTTGGAGGGGCAGACAGTGGCTGGTGACAGCAGTCAGGGACTTCAGTTTACCTGTTCTGACTGTGAGAGTTGGTGGCCCCTGTAAGGTGATACCGCAGTTTATGCTTCCCTGTCTCCCGTGTCTCTCATCTCCTGCCGTGTTCACTGTGGGGAAAGTCACTGTGCTTGAGCCTATGCTCTAATCTAGTGGCTCTCCAACCACGGCAGACATCAGAACCTTCTGGAGGGCTTGTGGAAAAATGGATTGCTGGCCCTTACCCTCAGAGTTTCTGAATCACTGGGTCTGAGGTTGCTGGTCTGGGGGCCACACTTGGGGAGCCACTGGCTTAGATCACCACCTGACAGACTGAGCCCCCTCAAATCACTCCCGAAATTTTCTAAGACCTAGAGGCCTAACAAATGTTTCCTTCTTTTCGTACAACCCTCATTCCACTCATGAGGGGGAAACATCTGTCCGTGTCTCTATAGCTCCTCTATTTCTCAGCTCAGAAATATCCTAAGTAAAAACCGCCTAAACCCAGCCCCTCACTCTTGTCTATATGAGCCCTGCAGGGAGGGGAGGAACGGGTTAGGTAGCGGGGAGGGGGTTGGAGAAGTCCTCTCCTCCTCCCAGAAAATCCTGCTCAGGGGGCGACATGGGGAAACATGGTAGAGCATTGCTCTCTGCTGTTGCTGGGGTGCCTGGGGCAAAGGCTTGGAGACGGGGAGACTGAAATGGACTCAGTGTATGCAAACACAGAGCCCTGACTCCCGCCTGCTGAAAGGAACAAATAATCGAAGGAGGAAGATGATACACCATGCTACAAGAGTAATAATAACAATAGTATCTGATCTTTGTTGAACAATATGTGCCAGGCTTTACATGTATTACTTGATTTTAAAATCTTTCCATGGTCCCAGGGAAGTAGGTACTGTTATTGTCCCTCTTTAAAAGACGTGGTGACTGAGACTCACAGAGGTTAAGTGACTTCACCAAGGTCACAGTTAATAAGTGGAAGATACCAATGCAACTTCCAAGATTATCTGGTAGAATCAATAAGCATGTCAAATGCTTGTTTGAATAAACAGATGGGGATAGCAGATCTTTTTCTGTCATGAAAATATCTTTCGTAAACCCATTCTCCCTTCCATGCCCTGGTGAAGTAGTATTAAAATCTAAGGGAACACTGTGATCTGTGTTACCTTTGTGCCTCTACCACTGAGTGTTTTTGCCACATGAGACTGGTTTAGGTTCACCTTCATTATAATCAGCACTCCAAGGGGCGACTGACGTGGAGATGGTCTCCCTAGAATCTTTTCTAACTTTCAGTTTTCTGTATTTCAGCCTGAAGAAATAACTTATTCTGATACTAATAAAAGCATGGTAGAAGACCTAAAGAACAGGTATGATCTCTATTTATATATTATGATAATCTCTCATTCAGCCACCCTTCAGTCCTCTAACCCAGTCTCTCAAAATACCCATTAGATTCAGCAACAGAAGCATGAAATGGAGATTATAATAGTTACTTCCACTGAGTCATCTGTCTCTTGGTGCATGCACCAAAAATCAGCCCCTCTGCTATCCACGGCACTTCTTGAAAAAACATGCCAAGTTAAATATGGTTGCATCTGGAAAACATTGTGGGCTGCCGTTAGGAAGTTCTCAACACAGACACCTGTGTTGTTGAGCCGTATAGTAATAATAATGCAGTAGCTAACACTTCTTGAAAGGACAGGAAGGTAAACGGCCCACAACTTGGTGTGTGGTAAAAACAGCCAAGCTGGGTGGCAGCAACATCAGTACTGCCCCTAGTAGGCACCCCTCCCCCTCCTCGCACCACACACACACACACACACACACACACACACACACACATGTCCGGAGGAGTTGTTGAGTCAAGTCCAAAGGGTCACAGCCTTGCAGCAGACCTCACTCCTGCTCCAGATGTGTCAGAAGCTTCTAGATCTGACTACCTCCAGTGACTCATGCTGACACAGCAGGCTGGCATGTAAGCCGCTACCAACTAATTGAAACAGAATATGACAAAAATCATTTTGCCACTCCCTTTTCTCACTAGCACACAACTCTCACCTCTTATTCCCCTCCTTCTTCCCCAACTCTTAACAAAGAAGGAATAAAAGCACTAGGAAAATGGTCCCCAACTTCTGGTTTTCATCAGAAATTGCTTCTAGAACTATTTTAAAATATAGGTGCCAGAGGTCAAGACCAGACCTGTGGAATCACTATCTGGAAGACAGTGAAATATTTTGATAAAGTCCTACAGGTGATTCTGGCATATAGCCGTGACTGAGACTCGCTGCAAACTCGAAACCGCTTAGTTACTTTATGGACTCAGCCGAGAGGAGAGGCCCAGCAGCTTCTTCCGGAGCACACAATGATTCTGCCCAGAGGAGAAGCTTCCTTCAACCAACTCACACTGTGCTCCACTTTCTCCCCTCCCCGAAACAGTTCCTCAGCAGGCACTGTTTTAGAGGCGGCATAGGTAGGCAGAACTCCCTGCCCTGGCGGAGCATACATTCTGGTAGGGAAACTGCTCATCATACTGATCAATCAGTCCAGTGCTTCATTTCCTCCCAATTCTGCTTGCTGAATTAACGGATCCAGTTACCCCATTCCTGCTAACGTTATCCCAGACAAGATATCTGAATTTTTATAAAGGCATTTCTTGGAAACACAATGTCTTATGTCAAAGGAGGGTCTTGGAGAATAGGAATGCCAACCCAGTAATCAGATGGTAGGCAAATCACACCCAGTAGGCAGAAATCCCTAGCCATAGAGGTCTGGTTTTCTCCTAAATCAAAAAAGTATCATTCTCATACTTGAGAAAAGGTGACAAAACTTTTTTCACATTTATTTAAATGAGTTGTAATTTATCATAAAATAATCTTTGCATTCTTACCTTAGGATTGAAAGAACTCTGAAATATAAAATAATGGAATGGCGACCTAAACAGCCAACACGTTGGAATAGACAATGTACTTTCATTTTAAGACAAATCCTTCCTAAGTTAGAGCTTGGCACCGGAAACTTTGTTTCCTCTGAAGAAGAGAGTGAATTTGAAAGACTGCTACAATTTTACTGGGTTTGTATATGATTTAATGCATTAACGTCATTTGTTTTATCTATGTTATTAATTGCCAGATGATACTAATCTTAAGTATCCCTGAAATGCCTTTTATCTTGATCTTAGGTGATACATGCTATGGCATTAAAATGCATTTACTTATAGACTGAGAAATTTCAAATGTAGTGAGTAACTAGTACCATGACCAGATTGCATGACATTTTCTTGGAATCAGTTTTTTAATGTATAAACCATAAACTTTGGAAAGAGATACCCAAAAGGAAACCACTTGCAACTAAGAAACTAAAAAATGATTTCTAGATGGTAGTAATAGAATGGATTCCGTGTCCTTACTTCTGGGCAAGAGGACTAAGGCAAGCTTTAATATCTTCTACATGCAAATTATTCTCAAATTTATACATCCAGCCTGGACTTCTGACCTCTTCTCATATATTCATCAGCACATTTGACATCATCATGGATGGTAGAAAGGCACTTCAAACTCAGTTAAGTCCATAATCAGACATGGTGGGCATCTGGTGTACTGTTAGGGTCCTTCTTTTCTTCCCCTATGATATCCTTAGTTCTGGAATCCTCTCACCTCCTTTTCCCTATGAATTGTTCCAGTGGGTTTTTGGAAGCCCCAGCCTCCCAAGAGTGATATTCCTTCCCCCTACTATCCCGTAGACTAGAAGATGTCTCCTCGGGAAACCCTCTAAGAGAAGAAAGGAAAGAATCTGTTGGGAGTTTATACTCAGGCTGCCAGGGAGGGATCCGCAGGCACTATTCATTCATGAATAGGGAGGAAGTTGTTTTGTTTTGCTTTCTTTTTAATAGAACTGGGGGGTAAAGAGATAAGCAAAGCATAGTTAAGTATAAGCCAAGGTTTAAAACTTGGAGTTCCTTTGTAAAATTATCTGCTATTTAAAAACACACATTCATAAACCTAGACCGAATCCTGCAGCTTGGGTTCAAATCCTGGCTCAACCGCTCATTAACTTTGACCAGATTGCCTAACTTCTCTATACCTTCTACCCCACGGCTCAAGATAAACAGGGATAAAAAGAGTTACCTGCTTTGTGGTTGTGGTGAGGATTAAGTGAGCTGCTTAACCATAGCACCCAGCACTGAATAAATGTTAACTATTATTTGTATCCTATGTGGCAGCCATTGTGCTAGACACTTGGGGTTATGACAGTAAACAAGACAGATACAATCTTGAGCATTCACAGAGACTGTGGGCTAGTTTGAGAAATAGACCAGAAAACGAGTAATTGCAGTATATTTTATTAAATAAGCTAGGAAAGGACAGTGTCCTATGCAACCACAAGAGAAGAGCACATCAACAGATTTAGAGATCAGGAAAAGCCTCCTGAAATAAGCAAACTAAGTCTTGAAAGAAGCTAATGATTGTCCTTTGTATATTCTTAAATAGATAATTTTACATGGGACCATGTTCCATACCCTTTAATCCTGTCATATGGTTATCAATAAATATAAACTGAATCAATGTTAAATAAATTCTTCCAAAATGCTCCCTTAAATCTGTCACTTATAGGATCAAGGTTTCCTTGTTGGCAGTTTGCTATTCCAGAAAGGGTGCAAATATGTGGAATGTTAAGTGTGCAGGCTCTGGCATTAGACAGACCTGGTTCTGCTCCTCTCTCTGTAAAGTGGCGATTATAACAAAGCCTACCTCAAAGGGTTGTTTAAGGATTAAATATATATGTGAAGTATTTAGCATTGTGCCTAGAACATAGTAAGCACCCACAAAATGATAACTACTATTATTATTTTATGACTTCCACTTCTTTGAGGCTTCTGTAATCTCTTTGCATCCAGTAATTCTCCATCACCTACGTGACCGTAATGTGGTTTTACGTGTTATTCTGCCATTTGTCTAGGTCGCAGGATTTCCTATCCAGATGCCATACACTGATGTACAGTCAGTTATTGATGCTGTGTATCAAACTGGAATTCATTCCTCTGAATTTCCTCAGACAGAATTTGCTCTAGCTGTGTATATTCACCCCTACCCAAACAACATATTATCTGTTTGGGTCTATTTGGCTTCATTAGCACGATATCAGTGAAAAGGAATAAGGGAAAAGGGAAGGATTGTACATATGCCCCCAACCAGAAGCCAAACTTTTCTAGTACTTGGGATTTTCCTATTTATCCTCAAATCCAGACAAGTGTGAGCCCAATTTTTGGTTCACTTATAGAGCTGGGCACAAGGCTCACTCCCTGAGTCTTTGAGGACAAGCATAAATGACCTCCTCACCGGAGACCTCGTCAGGGAGGACACTTTGGGAAGTCTGGCGCCTTGGGTCGCTGTCTACGGTAGGTCTTATTCTGGGAAAGAAGCAATTCTGACTTCTCTCTGAGCCAGTGTTACTCAAATTGGGGGCCCCACACCACCTCCATCAAAATCACCTGGAAAGCCTTATTGAAAATGCAGAATCCCACATCCCACCCGGGACCTACTGAATGGGGATCTCTGGGAGTACAGCTCCAGAACCTACATTATTTTAAACAAGCTCCCCAGGTAACTCTCTTGACCAGTTAAGAGTGAGAACCTTACCTTATAGAGTGTTGTCTTTACTGAAGTGAGGCTAGTACATCTGATGCTGGTTCTGATGGAATTCCAGGCAGAAGTTATTCAAATAGAAACCCAAGGTCATTGCTTCTCATGAGATAAAAGATTATTTCACTGGTTAAGAATAAGAGGGAAATATGCCATGTTGGGTTGAGGACCGCTTCTGGGGGCTTCTCAAAAATTTTCTCTTTAGATGCCACTGACCTGAAGTCATTTCATCTCCCAAGTATTTGGAAGGGACTCCTAGGAAACACTACCTAAATGCTTTCCTGATTCTGTGAGAGACGGAGAAAATGGTCTTACCAAATCCCAGAGCTCCTTATTTTCTTCATGAGCAGCCCCCCATTCTGCCTCTGGCACTTTTCTGCTGCTTTTCTTTCACAACGGTGCCCCCAGGGAGACCCATCTAGGGCCTCAAGAAAGAGTGGATAGGTATCTAAGTAGGAAACACTGTACTTTCTTGTATTTGATTGTTCTGTGCTTCATTGAGAAGAGTATTCATACAGTTTATTTAAATGTTACATAACAACTTATTTTTTTTAATCAAAAGATACAGATTTCCAAAGATTTTATATGATGAGAGCAGTTTTATATGAGGTAAAAGTCATAAAAAGAAAATTCACTTCTCCCGCTGTAGTAGCACTGGGGGCTTCTTGAGTCACTCCCACAAGCAGAGAGCAGAGACCCCAAATTCATCCTCAGGGAACCCTCAGTCTGTATCCCCTCCCCCAATATACCTGCATAGGTTGATGCCAGAGAAGACCTCATTTATTTGCAGGGTGTTAGTCTCGGACCAAACTCAAGATTACTAGAAGAGTAGAAAGAGTGGGTATGTGGGTAAAGAGAATGCTTTCTCTGCAAGGTTAAACCCTAGTTATATATGTCCTCTGCCATGCATGAGGAAAATGATCAGAATTTTTGTTTTTATTTGAATGTTTGCGTTTAAATGCTATAGGAAGTTTTGTTATTAACAAGTCTCCCACACTGACTGGGGTAGCACAAAATTGTATCTATGAAAAGCCAAGTTTGCCAAAGAAATGCTGAATTCATGCAGTTCATTTTGTGACACACTGAATGTTTACATAGCTATTTTGTTAATCGTTTGTGGTTTTAGAATTGATAGGCCACTTAAGAGTAAGGTAGAAAGTGTTCATAGGCACGTGTGTATTGTATTCTGTATTATATGCATTTTTAAATATGTGTATGTGTTTCTCAACTAAAAATTTTTCCTAAAAATTGTGATTGTCTATAATGAACCAGTTTTTTCATTTTACTGTTTTAAAAATACATGATATTAAATGTAACATGCAATTATAAAATTCTATGAATCTTTCCACAAAAAATTACAAAGCATCCATTATGTACCAGACACTTTATATGTGCTGGAGGACAGTAGTGAAAAGACATTCTTACAAGGGAAGTTTACATTCTTACAAGGGAAACAGCTCAGAAGCAAATAAACAGTAAGTAAGTGAGATCATTTCAGGGTATGATGAGTGCTATAAAGCAGTGGTCCCCAACCTTTTTGGCACCAGGGACCGGTTTCGTGGAAGACAATTTTTCCACGGACGGGGGTGGGGGAGTGGAGGGGGTGGGGTGGGATGGCTCAGGCGGTAATGCGAGCAGTGGGGAGCGGCAGATGAAGCTTCACTCACTCGCCCACCGCTCACCTCCTGCTTGGCGGCCCGGTTCCTAACAGGCCGCTGACGGGAGGCTGGGGACTCCCGCTATAAAGGAAGCAAAAAGGTTGGCATGATGGAGAAGGACTTTGTTGGGGATGGAAGATATAAGCAGTGTAGTGAGGGAAGGCCTCTCCACGGAGATAATGTTTGAGCAGAGATTTAAAAGATGATTTATCAAATAGAATTGCATTCAGTTGCATGTAACAGAAACCTAATCACAGTAGCGTAACCAAATAGGGATTATACAACGGCCAAGTGTGCAGGAGGCAGTCCAACTCTAGTGCAGCAGCTCTGTGATGTCAGAAGTGTACTAATCTTCATCCGTCTTCTTCACCATCTCTAAGGAGACGTCTATCCTCTTTCTCAGTGGCTCTCAAACTTCAGCATGCCTCAGAGTCACCTGAAGACTTTGTTGAAACACAGATTGCTGGGCCTAACCTTCAGAGTTACTGATTCAGTGGGATCTGGGGTGGGGCCTGATAATTTGCATTTATAACAAGTTCCCAGGTGATACTGAGACTGCTGACCTGGGAACCACAGAGGCCATGGCCTCGCAGTCATTTTCATGGCAAGGAAATGCAGAAAGGGAAGGAGGAGGTAGAAAAGGCCTCTGGTTTAGCTCTTTTAAAAGGCTTTCCGGGAGGCTGTGTCCAGTAACTTCTACTTACATTCCATTGGCCAGAATTGCATCACTCCTAGCCACAAGAGAGGCCAGAGATCAAGTATTTTAAATGGACATATTGCTCTCCCAGTAAAATCAGGGTTCTGTTGGTGAGGAAGTAGGGGGGGATGGCTATTGGGTAGACATCTGTGACTCCCACAGTTGAGAGGAAGCCAGTCATGCGGAGACCTGTGGCAAAAGTATTTGAGGCAGAGGAGACTGCAATTACAAAGGCCTCTAGTCCAGAAAGAGACTTATATGGAGAGGGAAGGGTAGTAGCACATAAGGTTGGAGAGGTAGACAAGGACCAGATCGCACAGGTCATGGTAAAGAGTTTGTATTTTATTTAAAGTATAACAGCAGGTTCGTGCCCCGGTCCGGGAAGATCCCACATGCCGCGGAGCGGCTGGGCCCATGAGCCATGGCCGCTGAGCCTGCACGTCCGGAGTCTGTGCTCCGCAACGGGAGAGGCCACGACAGTGAGAGGCCCGCGTACCGAAAAAAAATAAATAAATAAAGTATAACAGCAAATCAATCATTGAAAGATTTTAGGTAACCGAATAAAGTAGTATTTTTCCTTTTTTATATTTGAGAATACTTTAAAATTATTTTTAGAGGGACTTATTATTTGTGCATAAAAATGATCATGTTTTAAAGTGCAGGTTTTCTTTTTCTTTTCCTTTTCTGCTTGGGTCCCTGTCCTACTATTCTCCCCTCCTCCACCCACATTATTCACTCCACCCACCCCCTTACCAACAGGTATCTTCCACTTACCAACATTCTCATGTATACATATATACATCTATGCATATGTTCCTGTTTGTTTTATAAAAATGGGACCACATTGTGTATGCTTTCCTGCATGTTATTTTTCTCCTTCAAAAATAGTGAAAATACTCCAAGTAAACGAATTCATTCTTCTTAAAACATCCATATTATTCTAAAGTGTGGGCAGGACCACTACGTGCACTTAAGCAGTTTGTGTGCCACACAACTCACAATTTATGTGCAAGGACCCCTGGAGTTGTATATTATGTGACAGCCCTGGTTGTGAATATTATCTATTATAGTTTATTCATCATTCTCCTACCGATAAGAATGACTTCTGATCCAGTTGATCAAAGTGTTGTTTAGTTTTTCTATATCCTTACTGTTTTTCTGTATACTAGTTCTATCAGTTACTGAGAGAGGAGAATTGAAGTTGCCAACTGTAATTACGAGTTTGTCCATTTCTTCTTTTAGTTCTATCAGTTTTTGCTCCATGTATTTTGAAACTCTGCTGTTAGATGCACACAGATTTAGAATTTATGTCTTCTTGGTGAATTAACCCATTTATCATTGTGCAATGTTCCTCTTTATCCTTAGCAATTTTCTTTGCTCTGAACTCTATTTTGTCTGATGTTTATATAGCCACTCCACCTTCTTTGGATTAGTGTTTACCTGGTGTACTTTTTATTTTTAATGTATCTATATAATTTGAAGTGAGTTTTTTGTAGATAGCATATAGTTGGGTTATGTTTTCTTTTTTAATACCTTTTGACAATTTCTTTTTTAATTGGAATATTTAGACTGTTTACACTTAATACAATTATTTACGTTTAGGTCTACCATTTTATTATTTGTATTCCATTTGTTCCATTTGTTTTTGTCCCACTGTTTTCTCTTTCCTACATTATTAGGTTATTTGAACATTTCTTAGCATTTCATTTTAATATATCTATTATTATTATTATTTTATTTATTTATTTATTGCGGTACGCGGGCCTCTCACTGTTGTGGCCTCTCCCGTTGCAGAGCACAGGCTCTGGACGCGCAGGCTCAGTGGCCATGGCTCACTGGCCCAGCCGCTCCGTGGCCTGTGGGATCCTCCCAGACCGGGGCACGAACCTGTGTCCCCTGCATCGGCAGGAGGACTCTCAACCACTGCGCCACCAGGGAAGCCCCTATTATATTTTTTACTATACATTTTTGTACATATTTTTAAAAGTTTCTTTGAGGATTGTAATATACATAGTTAACTTTTCACAGTCTACTTGGAATTTTTTTTTTTTACCACTTTAAGTGGATTGTAGAGCTATTACCACCTTATATGTTTCTTTTTTTTTTTTAGGTTTTTTTTCTTTTTAAAATTTTAATTTTATAATGGAGTATAGCTGATTTACAATGTTGTGTTTCTTTTGGGTGTACAGTAACTTGATTCACTTATACAGAGACATCTATACGTTCTTTTTTTTTTCTTTTTCCTTTCTTTTTTTTTAATTGGGGTATAGTTGTTTTACAATGTTGTGTTAGTTTCTACTGTACAGCAAAGTGGAGTACCCTGTGCTATGCAGCAGGTTCTCATTAGTTATCTATTTTATATGTATTAGTGTATATATGTTAGTCCCAATCTCACAATTCATCCCACCCTCCTTTCCCCCCTTGGTGTCCATATGTTTGTTTTCTACATCTGTGTCTCTCTTTCTGCCTTGCAAACTGGTTCATCTGTACCATTTTTCTAGATTCCACAAATATGCATTAACATACTATATTTGTTTTCCTCTTTCTGACTTACTTCACTCCGTATGACAGTCTCTAGGTCCATCCACATCTCTACAAATGACCCAATTTCGTTCTTTTTTATGGCTGAGTAGTATTCCATTGTATATATGTACCACATCTTCTTTACCATTTGTCTGCCGATAGATATTTAGGTTGCTTCCATCCACCTTATATATTTCTTTACATTTCTGCCTTTATGCCATATATATATATATATATATATATATATTTTTTTTTAATATTCTCTTATAGGTTATTACAAGATATTGAGTATAGTTCCCTGTGCTATATAATCTCATGCAATAATGAAGGCTGAGAAGTCCCAAGATCTGCAGTTGGCAAGCTAGAGACTGAGGGGAGCCAATGGCATAAGTTCCAGTCTGAAAGCCAGGGGGCTCAAGACCCTCAAAGTGTCAGTGTTTTTGTTTGAGTTTGAAGGCTGATAAAGATCTGTGCCCCACCTCATAAGCAGTCAGGCAGGAGGAGTTCCTTCTCATTCACAGGAAGGTCTGCCTTTTTGTTGTATTCAGGCCTTCAGCTGATTAAATGAGAGCCACCCACATTAGGAAGGTGTGATGTTATGATATAATAAATATATATTTGATCTTTGTCTCAGTTCTGACACAGAGCTTCTAAAACCCTTGGAAGTTCCTGAGTGATGGGGGTGAGAGAAGTATCTTTTGATATTCATAAGCCCCTTTCAAGCATATACCTGAGTTCATGCTAACAAGGTACCTCTTGGTGGGCCCCTAGATAGCTTCAGGATGGGGGCTGGAACCAATGCATGATTAATTAAATCACTGGCCATTGGTAATTAACTCAATATCCAACCTGTCCCCTCTCCCTGGAAGTCAGGGAATAGGGCTGAGAGTTCCAACCCTTTAAACACATATAAAGAAGAACTAATACTTAACCTTCTCAAACTATCCCCAAAAAATTGAAGAGGAGGGAAACTCCCAAAGTCATTCTATGAGGCCACCATTACCCTGATACCAAAATCAGACAAAGACACTAAAAAAAAGAAAAAGAAAATTCCAGGCCAGTGTCTCTGTTGAAGATAGATGCAAAGGTCCTCAACAAAATATTAGCAAACTGAAATCATTAAGAAGATAGACAGATAGATAGACAGATGGATAGACATGTACTTGCCACCATTCTGTTACTTGGTTTCTGGTGGTTTTTGTAGTTCTTCTCTATTCTTTTCTTTTAGTTTCTTCCCTTGTGGTTTCTCTAGTGGTATGCTTGTGTTCCTTTCTCTCTAGTTTTTGGGTATCTATTGTAGGTTTTGATTTGTAGTTACCATGGGATTTATATATGTTGACCTATAACTGTATCTACTTGTTTTAAATTGGTATTCATTTAAGTTTAAACATATTCTAAAAGATCTACATTTTTTTACTCCTCTCTCCCCTGTTTTGTTTTGTGTTTTTGATGTCATATTTTACATCTTCATGTTTATCCCTAAACTGTTTATTGTGTTTATAGTTGATTTTACAATTTGTGTCTTTTAATCTTTGTACTAGCTTATTTAAGTGGTTGGTCCACAGCCTTTACTGTATATTTGCCTTTACTAGTGGGATTTTCCCTTTTCTATAACTTCTTACTTCTTGTTGTAGCCTTTTCTTTTCCACTTAGAGAAGATCCTTTAATATTTCTTCTAGGGTCAGTTTAGGATTGATGAACTCTTTTAGTTTTTGCTTGTCTGAGAAGTTCTTTCTCTTTCCTTCAATTCTGAACGATAACCTTGCTGGGTAGAGTATCCTAAGTTGTAGGTTTTTCCCTCTCAGGACTTTAAATATATCATGCCACTTCCTTCTGGCTTGCAAAGTTTCTTCAGAAAAACCAGCTGATATAGCCTTATGAGGTTTCCTTTAGTATGACTCTTTGTTTTTCTCTTGCTGCCTTTAGAATTGTCTCTTTATCTTTCGCCATTTTAATTATTATATGTCTTGGTGTGGGTTTATTTGGGTTCATCTTGTTTGGGACTCTCTGCTTCCTGGACCTGGGTATCTGTTTCCTTCTTTAGGTTTGGGATTTTTTTCAGCCATTATTTTATCAAATACTTTTTGGCACTTTACTCTCTCTTCTCCTTCTGGGAACCTTATGATGCAAGTGTTCATACACCTGATGCTGTCTTAGAGGTCCCTTAAACTGCTCTCATTTTTTTAAAATTTGTTTTTCTTTTTGTTGTTCTGATTTGCTGATTTCCATTATTCTGTTTTCCAGATCACTTATGTGTTCTTCTGTTTCACCTAGTCTGCTCTTAATTCCTAGGGTGTTTTTTAATTTCAGTTATTGTATTCTTCAGTTCTGATTGGTTCTTTTTATATTTCTAGTTCCTTGCTAAAATTCTCAGTATGTTTCCTTATTCTTTTCCCTAGTTCAGTTGGCGTTCTTATTACTAATATTTTGAACTCTTTATCTGGTAAATTATCTATCTCTTTTTCATTAATTGTTTTTTTCAGATTTTTTATTTTTTCCTGTTATTTTGTTTGGAACAAATTCCTCTGGCTTCTCATTTTGCCTACCTTCCTCTGTCTCTTTGAAATTACATGAGGGACTTCCCTGGTGGCGCAGTGGTTAAGAATCCACCTGCCAATGCAGGGGACACAGGTTCGAGCCCTGGTCCAGGAAGATCCCACGTGCCGTGGAGAAACTAAGTCCGTGCACCACAACTACTGAAGGCCACATGCCTAGAGCCCGTACTCCATGACAAGAGAAGCCACCGCAATGAAAAGCTCGCATACAGCAATGAAGAGTAGCCCCCGCTCGTCACAACTAGAGAAAGCCTGCGTGCAGCAACGAAGACCCAATGCAGCCATAGATAAATAGATAAATTTAATTTAAAAAAATTAGGTGAAACATTTACCTATTCCAGTCTTAAAGCGTTGTCCTTGCATGGGAGCATTCCTCTGCAGTCTACACTTGGGATTCGGTGGGGGAGGTGGATCTGAAGTAAGCACAGGTCATGTCTTCCCCCCAGAGTGTGCTGGCAGCTATCACTTGGTGGGAGATGGGGCTGGAGGGGGACGGGCTACAGCCTGAGCCAGGTGTGAGCCAGGGCTTCTCCTAACCTGTCACAGCCCTGTGGGGGCAATGGCAGGTCCCAAGGTACTGGAGCAGAAGCCCTGAGGGTTGGGTAGGAGCTGGTTCTGTTCCGTCTAGGTGTGCACTCTCCCTGCTCTCAGCAATGTCTTTACCTTAGAGGGGAGCAGCACTAGAGCAAGGAGGGCTGGAGTGGGCACCGGTGCAGGTTGGGGCTTGTACTGGGGTGGTTCCAGCACACCAGTCATAGCTCAGGACAGCTCCCCATCCGCCACTTCCATGAGCACCAATAATGCCCACCCTTGCCCCATTCAGATGCAGTGCTGGGTCCAAGCTGGCCACTCTCCTGGGCACAGCAGCCTTCACCCTAGTGGGGAACTGCACTGGGGGTAGAGGTGCCAGAGCGGGTGCTTGGCATGGGCTGGGGCCCATGCTGGGCTGGTCATGGGAAACTGACCAGAGTCCTGGGCAGTTTCAGTCTGTTTCCTCCACCTTTTCCAGTAGTAAACAAGCATGGGTGCACTTTTCTTGAGTAGAGTCTAGGTTTCGTATAGCCCTCCTGTTAGTCCCACTGGTTTTCAAACCAGCTAAGGGAACTCTTCCTGGTGTCAGATCCCAGGGCCAGGGTGCCCAATATGTGGTTCAAACTGTTCACTCCCCAGGGAGGATCTCTGAGCCCTTGTAATCTCCCTCCTCTTCTGTGTCCCCTTCTAGGGGCATAGGTCCCAGTTCTCTTCCCTTAGTACCTGACTCTGTGTGGATCTTTCTTTACAGCCTTGGTTGTATAAGAGTCGTTCTGCCAGTCTTCAGTTTGTTTTCAGTGAGAATTGCTCCACGTGTAGATGTATTTTCGATGTGTACATGGAGGGGGGGGAGCTCGTTGTCCTTCTATTCCAACATCTTAATCTCGGGCCACACTGATATGCTTTAAATTTAAAACCTTTACAACTGGATAATGATCAGAGCTTTATGGGGAGTGTTAGGCCTCTTTCACTGTAGAGGACTTTGCAAAATGTCCTCTCATGTCTTTGCAAGAGCAAAGAACCTAAAATGTTAAAGTCAGAAGCAATCTCAGTCATCACTCAGTTCATTTTATAGATGACGAGGGCAGTGACCTGCCTTAAGGCCACTCCACTAAAAAGCAACAAATCAAGAACCAAGAACCAGAGCCCAGGGCTTCTGACTTCAAGTCATTTGCATCCAGTCGAATATGATGTAGACATTGAAAGGAATTCTGGAGGTTCCGTTATGGAATGTTCACCAGAATATATCGTATGACAAAAGCTAGGGACACAACACGGTGTAATGTGTTACCATTTGTGACAAAATGGGGCAAGGAGATAATGTACATGCATGGTTTATAAATATCTGGATATCCCTGGAAGGAAAGAAAAGCAAATAGTAATAATGTTGCCTCTAGGAAGAACTGGGATCAAGGGAGGGAGGGAGAAATGCTAGTCACCGTCACCGGATACAGTCTTCTACTGTTTGAATGGTTTACCTTTTGCATGCATTCATTTGAATAATGAGTGAACTGTTTAAATAAACAATTTAAAATCAGTAGCTTTTCACTGTCTAAAGTTCGGGGAGTTACAAAAACTCTGCAGACTCTGGTACCCGCTCATCTCTTGCCAAGCCCATCTTGTGCCTTATGCTGCAGGCACATGGGTTCCTTGCAGTTTCCTTACTCTGCTCATTAAGTAGAAGTTCTGCCTTTTTAACTGCTTTCAAGACTTCCTATCTCCTCTACACTCCAGGCATACCCTGTCCTTCATGTTCATTCCAAACATGCCTTTTCCTTAGGGCCTTTGCATTTACTGTTCTCTCTGCCTGGAACACTCAGCCTCCAGATATCTGCATGCTCCCTAACCTCCCTCGGGACTTGGCATACCCTACTTATCATAAAACAATATCCACCCACTGTCACTTTCGTTTCTCTTTTTTATGTTTATTTTTCTTCATAGCACTTGTCACTATGTGACTTTGTTTGTTGTTGCTGTTCACTTATTCTCATTAGAATATAAACTGTATTCTATATAGGGAGCAGACTCTATTTTATTTAGGAATTAAGTAAATACCTAAATTGTATCCAGCTTGCCCTAAAGGAATTAATGAAGAAATGTAATAAACCTGAATTTTGCATTTTAGGGACACATTGGGAAAATTATATATATATATACTCTCTCACACACAGACACACGCACATACACGCTAAAATGAATACACATACACATTCCAGTCCTTTTATCATATCCAGAAATCCAGAAATTGTGAGAATGATTTCTGAACACATATCTCCCAGTGAAAAACAGCTTGAAAGTAGAAGCCATGAAAGACAGCCTACTTATTAAACTGATGATTATAGTCTGTGACCCATTCTTCTGAAAGTGTTCTTAAATAGGCTCCAGACATTTAAGTTACTGGGAAGCCAAATTATTGTCATAAAGTTGCTTAGGGCAATGAATTGGAACCTGAGGAGGTAGGTACTATTTAAATGCCATTATAAATGGCATGGAGCTTTTAGCCTGATGTGGCCATCTCCTCTCTAGGAAACTAAGATAGGCCAAGGCAGCCTCTCCCCGAATGATGCTGGGCTAGACTGGGCTCTGCCAACTTCTGCTTCTGAGTTTTCCTTGTCTTGCCATTGGTTCCTGAAGCCCCACTCTCCTGAGCATAAGCATTGTGTCACGTGGCTCACATACATATTTGTAGCTGTTCTTCACGTATATGAAGAGGTCATAACTAAAACTCAGATTCATTCAACATACATTCATTACTTAATTGTAGATCTCTATCATGCATCTTTTGGGACAAAGGATTCCAAGTAAAAGGGTTAGGGTTTCATGATTTATTTTTTAATATTTAAAGAGGTTGATGTACATTCTCAGAAGTGAGGAACACTGTCCTGGTCTGACCATCTACTTCTGTTGTGATATTCCACTAAACAAGTTAAAGTACAGTTGATTAGATGTCACACTTAAGGTCTTACATCACCTTAACTGGAGTTTTTCCACAGTTTTTTTTTTTTTTTTTCCTGATTTACGACCACAGATGGTTAATTACATCCGCTACAGATTTGACAAGCTAGGTTACTAAAGGTAATCTTCACCGCCTTCATTCAAAGCTTTGGGAATCTCTAAAGCAAAGGAAATAAGGAGGACGAAGAGATTAATTAGGTTTCTAGAAGGAATAGGTTTCGAGGTGGAACTTGAGACAGAATTTCACAAAGAAAGCAACTTTAGGGGCTTCGGAAACGGGTAAAGCACAAATGGAGGGACTGATAATCCCATCCCTCGCATGTGCGGGGCTGTTGTAACGCGAGATGAGGCCGTCTCAATCCACTCCGAGAAGGGTTTATAAAACGCCAATTTGAGGCATCGGAACTTTCCTCCTCCGCATCGGGGAGCCATCGAAGGTTCTCAGCAGGTGAGAGGCATGACCGGATTGGCCAACGGAAGGATGATCAGCATTTTAATCTCTCCGGCGCTCTCTTCAGACCTCTGCCCGCACCTCAGGCCGGCTTTGCGGTAGGTGGTGTTGGGGCTCTCGGGCAAAGCGAAGCGCAGGGCAGCGTAGCGCCGACCGGCTATGCTGCCGCGTCAGGCTGGGGCCGCCAAGCCGCTGCCGGGCGTTGCACCTGGGCCCGGCCCGGCCGCCCATTGGACGGCTCCGGATGACCCGGCTGTATCGCGAGACGAGATTGGCAGTAGCGGGGCCGCATGTGCCCCCGCGCTGGCTTTGTACGCGGAGCCGCCTGCCGGTCCTTTAACAATGGGCGGCGCGAGCGCCCCGGCGCTGGGCCCGAGCTGAGGCCGGCGCTTCGCGGCCGACTGTCCGCAGCATGAGCGGGGCCGGCGTCCCCCGCACGCTGGCGGGGCTGGGCCTGTGAGGGCCGCGGTTCCGGGTAAGGGAGGCCGCCGTGGGAACCGGCAGGCCTGGGCTGGCGGCGGGGCACCGGACCCGCCCGGCCCGGCCTTTTGTTCGCCTTTCTGGGGCCGCGCGATCCCGTGCGCTCCTCTGGATGAGGAGGCGGCGGCCTGAGTGCGCGCTGGGGTCGGCCGGGCCTCGAGGAAGTTCCCGGGGAGGAGGGCGCCCCCGACTGTCTGCGGCGGGCACCCGG